>NW_010415978.1:45615-53511 GCF_000710305.1 Buceros rhinoceros silvestris | reverse complement strand
AGTGCATTTCAAAGGCCGTTAACCCCCTGTTTGCAGTGTCTTATGTATGAATTCTGGTTTCCTATACACTAGTTGTGTTGTCCCTTTTCAGGAGCCTGTGCTTTAGGAACACTGTGCCTTCATCAGAACACTTCTGCAAAAGCCATAACTTCCTGTACGAGTTGAGACAGCGGTGATGCTCTCCAGGGAGGGCTGAACGAAGTGCTGAGTGCTGTGGCTCAAGGGAAGAACACTGTGATGGGAACAGCCAGCATAGGTCTATCTCATTAGGCTAAGTGAAAAAGTCAAAAGGAGCTGCTGTGGCCTTTGGCTCACTGAATATGGTTGTGGGATGCAGAATGGGTACAACTGCTTTGCTCCTGAAAGTGCCGGCGAGCGTTGCTAAGAACTTTCCAATACCATGTCTGTAGACACAGTAGAGATATCTGTGAGGATGCCACTTGGCTTAGTAGGGTTGATGCTTTCCTTTACACTTTCACCATTTCTCTTTAAACATGATTCAACCTCAGAGATTTTACAGAGTTCTCTTTTTATGAGAAGGGCATTAAAAAAATCTCAGAGGTACCCTGACATCAGCAGTTCGACAATCAAGGTGGGTGTGGTGAAGCAGTCAGAGAGGAAGCAAACAAGTAAATCCTGATATAAAACACGTAGTCTTGAGGTCCTTTTGATTTCAGGGGTTTTGTTAGTTTATAGATTCTATTTAAAGCTGTGGAAACCAAACTGAACCCAGGTTTACGTAACAGTTAGGCTGTGTTCCTGGGCTTCCTTGTCTTCCCCGAGTCAAGTCAGTTCTGGATGCCTTTCTTGTCACCTACTTTTCTTGTAGATTTTGAGAGCAGGAGTTACCTATCAGCAAAATGAAAGAGCTATAAAATGTTGAGAAAGTCACTTCCATACAAATGTGGTTGCCTATCATCCTTTCATCCAGGTGCTGAAAACTCTCCTCTCACATGTAATTTTTGCTTTTGGATTGGTCCATTTATAGTGGTTAGGGTTCAACCCTATCTGTTACTTCAAGATCTTAAACTTCTTTTCTCTAGACTGTTACCATCTGGATTTAGCACTGAAACAGAGAGCTTGGTGATTGCATCCTAAACCCGCTGGATTTTTCACAGGGCCTCTCTCATTGCAGGACCAGTCATTATACGCCATTTAAAATCTCCCTAATGTTTAGCAGCAAAGGTCAAAACTTAATCCTACATCTTCATTCTGACCAGCGGGTCTGTTCCTCTGTCGCTTTATACGGTGCTTGCTGGTGCCTAAGTAATGTAAGGCCTAGAAGTTCATAACGAAGCTGTTCAAACTGCTTGGTGTGGGGGCTCACCCTTTCAAACTAACGTTATCTCTCCGTGTATGTCTGCAAAGAATTCCTGGGTATTCTTGCAGTCCAGTGAGGCGGGGTTTTCCAGCCCATGGGGTTTTTGAAGGAGGGCAAGCTGTAGAATCTCCTTCAGTGATGGTCTGATCTTGTAAGAGACCAGCCTTTATCAATAAGTGTTTGGTATTTGTGTTGTCCCATCATTGTTTAAAGCCCTTGAGGGTATTGCTTTTTTTATTGGCTATATATTTATTTTCATACATTTTTATGATACCTCCACGGGCTTGTTCCTCCAGCCCTTGTTCTGTGGAGCAATCTCACTTAGAAGAGGGATCTCCCTGTGTTCAATGGGATGTCCCAAATAGTAAGACAGGTTCTATGATTCAGAACACTATACTGGAAAAAAAAGTTGTCTTGAAAGATGTGTACTTTTTGGAAAATGTTTTATAGAAAAGAAAATATTAACAATACTTACATTTTACTGATACTTTTGGTTTCTATATCTTTTTAGTGTCATGTGAGTATGCTTAGGACACAAGGCACACATTATCATGTCTGCATCAGTACTAACATGACATGTTAGTACTATGCGTTATGTTAGTCAAACAAGTGACTGCCAATTCCATGCCAGTTAAAGATTTTTTGAGAGGATGGGGCTTAGGTGAATTGTGGAAATCTGGTTTCTTATTTTAGAGATGGTGCTTATTATCGCTGCTTGGTGGGTGTAAGCCGTACTAGCTGAAAGAGTGCTGTGGTGAGAACACCTCCGTTTGCTGTAAGCAGTAAATGCAGCCTCGTATAGGGTATTTATCGCAGCGTCAAAATTTGTGAATACCATACACTGTGCTTTTCTCAGAGAGGAAAACAAAAAGTGGGAAGATTGGGAAAGCTCTGTCATTTGATAGTAAGGGTGTAAGCAGAAGACAGAATTCTCCAAAGGGGAAGAAGACAGGATTTTCCGAAGGAGGAAACAGGTAGGGATAGAGTCTCCAACGACACTGAGTGGGTGGTCAAAACAGTCCTGTGAATGGAGCTGTAGTCCTGTGCTGCTGGATGAAGGCATCTGTGGCTTTTCCTTGCATCGGTAGCAGGCTGCATGAGGTCTTTATCGATGATACTGAGCACAGCTTTGCAAGGAAACAGGCTGCGTGGATTCTTCAGCTTTCGCCATGAATAGAACAGTGCCGTGGTTCCTGATGCTTTACAAAGCAGCAGGCCGTCTAAAAACTGGATCTAGAAGTAACAGTGGGTGCTTGCAGCCTCAGCTTTGAGTGGGCTTGGCTGCTGATTACATCTGTCTTGCCGAGTTGCAGGAGATCTGATACGGCTCTGGAGTCCTGCAGCAGGAGCATGGAAAGAGGCATCAGCAAGTTGATGATCTCTTTTCTTGTTTCATTAGGAAAGTGCTTGCTGAGCTTTCTGTAGGAAAGGGAGAGCTGCAGGGAGAGGAAAATTTTCCTTACTGAGAGCTTAGACAAAATTTTCAAATTTGTTTGTCTGAACTTCAAGGATGCAATGCTAAGAAATGCTGGGAGATCAGGACACATTGAGAAGCAGAGGAGTCTGAGGGCTTGGGCTTCAACAGAAAAAAAAAAATTGACTTTTGCTCCCTGGCTTCATAGATGATTTTCTTTCAGCAAGTCACTTCATGTCTCTGTTTTCTCACATTAACGTCTCAGAACTGGGCATTCTTCTCACTGTTTGCTGAGTGTCTGTTGCAACAGGATCCAGATATTTTTAATGGGTAGTGGGTTCTGCTACAATATGTACAAAATAAATGCATAAATACAGAATCAGGTCCAACCTTTGGGCACTAAAGTGTAAAGTCAGATTGTTTGGACTCCTATGTGCACACTCTTAGGAATTAGGTTTCAGGATGACTGAATCTATTCATCTCTCACAGCCTTTTAGTCGCTACTTACCTGTGGAACTTTCTAGTATCCTCTGAGACCTGCAGGATGTTGTTGATAAAGTATCTTTTTGTGAATACTTGTGCATGCAGCATATGTTTTTTAGTGCATGTTAAATACTGCTATGGTGAAGTGGAAATGAGGAGCAGGCACGCTGCACCATGTCATTATTTGCTGTGGAGTGATTTAACAAATGTTTGAACAGCTGCTGCTGAGTAGACCCTGTTGATTTAAGTGGTGGAATCGTAAGAGCTGGTGTTTTGGTTGTTTACAGGGGAAAAGGATCAAATAATTTTCTGCTTGGGTAAAGGACTCTATATAATGTAATAGAGAGTGAATGTAATTTATGATAAAGTCTGTCAAATCCAGCTTTGCATGTATAGTGAGTTTTATTAAGGATGCACATTACTGATCTTCCAGATGAGGTGATAGGGTTTTGGCTACTCCAGCAGTCAAGACGGGAAAATTGCCTTGGAGAACAGTCAGGACAATTGCTGATCTTTTTATTTCTTACCAATATTGTTTCATTCCAGAAATGAACAGTCTCTGAACCATAATTCTAGGTGGACCAAAAGGTGGCTGCCACAAAGATTGATCACTTGTAGCAGAAAAGCACCGCTTCTGTAGATAGCACCATTTGCCAGGGGAAGGGCCTGCTCTGCACTAACATTAGCTTGCCAGAGGGTTTTAGTAGTAATGTGGGAAGGAAAAGAGGTATAATCTGTATACAGTAATGAATGGTATTAAATGGCCAGCCAGCATACCTGGCATACCGCAAACTCACCAAACAGGAAAAGAAAGTAAGGCGAGAATATTTTAATGGTTTTTACTCCTAAAAATGGAAACCAGATATTCTGATGCCAGAGATCCCACTTGAACTTTCTGCTTGTGGTCTGACTTCCAATAAGGACTGATTTGTAAGGACAGGATTGACAGTGGGCAGCCAGTGATAGTGGCATCTGGGTTTTCAGCTTGCAGCAAAATGCACCAAATAAAGGCCCTGGATTTAGCACAGTGATGAAACGTTTTGAAAGTCTTAATGATAATTTTGGTGCCTGAGTTGATGCTCAGTATCTGACTGCCAGGACTCAGGTTTTCTTAGAGAAGACTCAAAAGGTTTGCTAAGCATGCTGAATTGTTTGCAGGAAGTTTGGAAGAAGTGCAAATGCTTGTGGTCAGCAGATCTGAAAGTCTTGGAGGTACGTAGGGGCAGTGGTAAAGCAGGAAATCCATCCTCATCCCTTTGGTATGTTCCTTTATACGGCTGTTCTCACCAGCAAAGGCAAGTGTAGAAGAGTCTTAGGAAATGAGTTGCCTTCTTACAGGCTTCATGGAAGGGAGAGCTGGGGTGTGATGATAGGGAGCTGCTAGTGTTTATGGTGTACTTCTTTGTATGATAAAAGAATTTAACATCTGCAATGAAACATTTTTTAATTTTTTTTTATTTTATTCACACACAGAGACACCCCCCCCCCCCCCATTTTTTTTCTCTAAAAGGTATTGCATGCCCCAGCCTCTGAGCAGTTCCTGCTTTTTTGTAAAGAAGAAAACATGTAGTGGAATATAAAAAGGACATTTTATGTTAAGGAATATGGCAGGCATACTGAGGTGTGCTTGTTGCCAGACTGATCTTACGAGAAAGCAATCCTCTGCAGGAGAGTAAAGGGTGAGTTGCCTTTATTGCAAGGAACGGTATATAACAATAAAACATTCAGTAAAGTTTATATTGCTGCTACCGTAACTGAGACATCATATTTAAATGAAATAGCACTGCTTTTATGAGTGCACACTGTGATACGAGTTATCAACCAAAAAGAAGAGTTTAACTCGGTTTTATTTCTTCTGAAGCATAAAAGCTGTCAGATTGTGTACTGATAGCTGCAAGGGTATTCCAGGTAGCTGATTACTTGAGACTAAGAGGAAGGAGTGGCTGTGGGTGTAGAGGCCACGTGCTGCAGCTCCACTAGTGATATGCAACATGCCTTCATAGTTCCTCTGCTTTGGAGGGCAAGCCATCAGAACTTCATGCTTCGAATGACTTGTGTTTATCTCCAGAGCCTAGAAAGAGATGTAGTCAAGGTATCCTCCGGCCCTCTGCTGTGAGGATACCTTGGCAAGGCAAGGCCACGGTGGATGACAAGCTTGAAAAGTCTATCTGTGCTCTTCTGTTTCTCTTTTGTTGTAGTGTAAGTCAATTCAAAACCGGAAACATAGTGAGATTTGATCTTTGATGTCATGGCTTTGACCATTGGCATTTTCAACGTGTGTGTGAGTTTTCTGTAATTTTCTTTTAAGGTTGCCAGCACAACTTTTTTCTATTTCACTTTTTTTTTTTTTTTTTTTTTTTTTTTTTTTTTTTTTTTTTTTTTTTTGATGACAGTATTTAAGACAAGTTGTTTTAATTAACTCTTGGTCTTTCTAATGATCCACAAAACTGGTCACTAGACAATCAGTGGACAAATCAGTAATATTAAGGTGATGTATAGGTCTTGATGACTTTAATGGTAGCAATTTCAATAATTCTTTCATTGATAGATAAAAGCTGGCCTGCAGCTAATGAATCTGCCTTCAGGAAAAGCTGAGATGTAACAGACTGAAAAAGGCTTAATTATGGTAATTAATTATGGTTTTAATTACAGTAATTATGTTAATTTAGGTTTTAAATAATAAGAGACTTGCATTTTCAGTTAACTATGGGCATTAAGGAAAATGAGACATCTCAGAGATACAGATTCAATCCAGCATTTCATGTAAGAAGCGATGAAAAGATTTCCGGGAACACCAATGGTATAAGGAAATGAGCTCTTACATCTACCCCTGCCACAGTGTCTTAACCAGGGGAAGAAGGATCGCATTTGCAGGTAAACCACTGAAGCCCACCTTTCTAAAGTAGCTGAGGACCTGACCCATAAGTCCACTGGAGACTCTGTCTTCCACTCATTCCACCTTCTGAACCAGTTGTCTTGGCTGCTGTTTGCTGGTTGTGCGAGTCTGAGACTTATTGTAATGACTCTTTCTGGCAGGATTAGGGCAACCTCAAGGCTATTTCCCTTAAAATCAGTCTATGAACAGACCTTTCTTTGCAGTGAAATGTCAAGTCTTTATGAATTCAGAAAGAAGGTCATAATCCTGTGTGACTCAGTATACCCAGATGTGCCTGAGTATCCTGGAAATTACTGGGTTTTCTCTCCGTAGATGTTTGCTCAGCTAGTTTTGCATGCTTTCCAAAAGTTCATTCTCAAACCACGGAAAAGAATCTTCACGTTGACATTTCTTTCCTGCGCAAAAAATAGTGAATGTTAAACTGTGATGTGTAAACTCAGTGGATCCCTGATGAAACGTAGCTGATTCCTCCAGAAACCCTAATTTCCTCAGTGAAAACACAGACTTACCCTATAATTATAAAATAGACTTTAAAGAGGTGTAGATGTGACACTTAGGGACATGGTTTAGTGGTGACTCGGTAGTGCTGGGTTAACAGTAGGACTTGATGATCTTAAGGGTCTTTTCCAACCTAAATGATGTTATGATTCTGTGATAGGGAATAATGCCATAGAGAAGTGTAGCCATAATCCCCCCAAAACAAAACCAGTTCTTTGTGTATGCAATGCTGAGTTCCATAGAGGGAGGACTACGCTATGGTTGTATTTCTGCTACTCACTGAAAAATCATTCATTACTCATAGGCTTTTTAAATTTTTTTTTACATTTACTACCTTTTTTATCTGGGCAAGCAACTGTCTCCCAAGCATCAACATCCTGTAAGATACTTAATGCATATGATATTAAAAGATAGAAATTGCTAGTATATATTAACTATGTACTAACAATAGGTAGGTAGTGCCTCGGCTCCTAGGAGTGCAGAAGTCAGGGGCTACTGGAAGGTGAAATCCAATTACCAGTGTCCCAGTTAAGGGGTTCCTCACCTAAGTTTCATTTTTGGATCCCTTGGCTGACAAGTACGTTGAATCTGACCTTGCATATGAAATGAGTTTCTCGTTATGGAATGCCAAAAAGAAGTGAAAGAAAGCTGAATTGCCTTTGCCACTCATACACTAAGAGTGAGACCATGTTTGGGGTTTGTGCTGCTGAATCTAAACTCACACAGATTCTATTGCTTTCAAAAACGTTGTTCCTGGCCGTAGCAACCATAAGTGAGGGTGCGATACGTGTTCACCCTATAAAAAAGAGTGCATTGTGTGTGCAGTGCAATATGGAATAAAAAGCAAATAAGTTTTAAACCAGTTTGCTTTTCCAGCCTTGCCAGATGCACCAGGCAATCCACTGAGAATTTTTAAAATGCAGAGAAAACGTGAGTGCTGGGCAATTTTAACAACAATGGCCCAGAAGTTTTTTGAAAGAAAGGTGGCAAAACTTGTATGGCAGTATTCTCTGAAATGCTTTCAGTAACCGTCTTGAGAAGGACGATGAGAACTCTGAATCTGTGGCTGAATTAAACAGGTACTTAACTCTAGATATCTTGATATTTGATGGAACATTAGCCAGAAAGATCAGGTAAGGAAAGAAAAGAGGAAATGTGTGAATGATGGTGTTTGTTACTTTTGGGTTTGAAAGACTGTAACTTGTATGAGGTTTAATGTAAGTAAAGAGTGTGAATAGGAAGTTGCTGGAACAGACCCTGATTCATACATCTTTTAATCGCTCA
>NW_010415978.1:36373-45487 GCF_000710305.1 Buceros rhinoceros silvestris | reverse complement strand
CGATATGGCCTGCTGCACTGCTGCTCCTGCTGAATATCTCAGAATTACTGATTTTATCCTCTCAACAGTCCTGTACAATATAATCTAATTTTGCAAATGATGAACTAAGGAAGTCTGTGAATTAAATGACCCAAGTCACAAAATAAATTTAGGTTTAAGCCAGCATTGATCAGGTGCCCTGAGATCACATTCCACCAGGAGGACAAGCTATGCAGGACATGTCCTGTGCCTGTAGAACCATTGGCACCCACACTTCTGCTTTGGCTGGGTCACCTCTTAAGTAGAAAGGCAGCTTGAGAACTGCACTGCCTTTTCAATGTCTTGCCTAGAAATGTGTTTCATATTGCTCTTTGGAGACAAATTGTTTTGGGTCAGGCTGTTTTCATAGTGGAGACAGGCAGTATGATGTGCTGCAGTTTGGGTAGAGTTCCCCAGATATCTTTGAACTAGCCAGTTCCCATGCTCTCAGCAATGTAGCCACAGCACCATGGAACACCAAGCACTGGGGACTGTTCTCGGATGCACCTCTACCAGCGCCTCTGTCCATTTGGACTCACTTAGACAAGGTGCAGTTCCTATAGCGTGTGTGCTCTCCCAAATAACTTCTAGGGAGGGAGCTGAAACTACAACAGATGAGGCTCAGGTGGAATATGAGCTGTGCAGGAAGGCAGAAGGAAGGTCTGTGCAGTGGCTGAGCAGCTGCACAGTGGGGATGCCGGCAGAGGATGTATTATGTTTAATTGTCTATCCATAACTACAACCTTCAGCTACCACACCGAGGCCAATGTTGCTTTACATCTCTCTGCGCCGACTGCTGCCTGATTCCCTGGCACATTGGTCCCCAGGCAAACCCTGCACTTCCCCTCAGAGGACTTTTCCATCCCAGCCAGCTCTGTCTATCTTAGTCTCTAATCTGTGCTATAAAGCAGGCCCATTTTCCAGGCAATGTTTACTGAAAACACAGGAGCGTGCCTGGCTCTCCTAGCCATACCTTCTCCTTCCCTCCCACTCCCTGGCTGGCAGCACGGCTGTGGAGGTCAGGCTGCAGGACTCTCCTACTGCCTTGGAGCAAGTGGAGTGAAATCACCAGCCCATCAGACCATGAACCCTGACAGGTTTACAGTTGCTTCCTCTGAGGTTCAGAGAGTTCATTATGCTACAGCTAGTCAAAGTGGTTGACAGTAAAGCAAACGGTAACATGATTGAAACCTTCATTAGAGAGAAAGCTGCCGCGCTAAAGGAAAAAATTGGGATAGGAGAACCCAGTGCAAGATCAAGAGTTTCAGTGAGATCAGTAATTTAAAAATTAAATGTCTGAAAAAGCAGAGAAGAGATAATGAAAAGGGCCACAACCAAATAATTAGGGATAATTATGAGATTGATGTTACTCACATATATCACTGAGAGAAAACAAGTAACAGGATCTTGCTGTAGTGCTTAGTCCAGGGAAACATTCAAATCTTTAATGTGAAAACACGTTTGAAATGGTGACTTGCTGCTTAGATTCATTATGGTGACCCATACATTCTGTAATTCTACTTCTGTGGGGATGCACTAAGTTTTGGGAGGCGTCTGGTGCTGCCTCCTGCAGTACTTTTGTCCCTGTTTCCTGACAACTGAGATCATGGCAAGGTAATTAGGAACTTTGTTGGAATAAAACACTTTGAGCTTTCTTCGCAGCTTCTTCTGAATTAATCTACCCATTCCTACCCGTCTTGATGTCTGTCTTATTCTAGGGGCTGAGGAGAACTATATTCTTTGTCTTTTCCTTACTGCATGATCGGACTATCAGCTGGTCTGATGTGTCCCAAATGGCACCCAACATCAGCACGTCATGTACATGACTGTACTTGGGCACTTTTTTTTTTTTAACCTAGGGCTTAAAGGGGGCAGAAAGGATGTGAGCCATGTGAATTTTTCCTTGATAGCAGCTCCCTTTCTTGCCTGGTGTTGTCACTAAAGCTCCATGGGCTGTTGAAACAGTACTGTAATGGGGCTATATTCAGCCTGTGAAATGTAGGGTAAGTGTTCATGTTTTAAAAGAGAGACTTTGAGGAGCCTGCCTTACTCTTGTTAAAGACAGTAGGCATCAATGCATGTCTTGTGAGATAAGATTTCAAGTCACATCATGTATTTTAAATGGTTTCCTGTGTGTCCAGAAATGTCAGTTATCTCCACTCACAGCTAGAGATCATGATAGCTGTTTGAATTTTCAGTCAAGTAAGACAAATGCACCTTTATTCCCTCTAGTTATATATTTATTTAATAATCCACACAACTTTAAAGTTCACAAACTCATTCTTTGTTTTTTAAATGTTTGGCATGGAGATTAGGAACAGTGATTGCCAGTGGAGATGAACAGCCACAGGTGGGGCCAGTCTCAGCCAGGACTGCCAGGAGCCACTCCACAGTCCCACAGGAATGGCAGCGCTGTCTTGCTCTATGGGCCTGTCTAATGTCTTGTCCTTTAATGTCTGGGGCACTAGCAGGGTATTTTTGCATATAGTAGTTGAGTTTGTGTTTTCTATCCAATATGCCTAGTAACAAATGAGGAGACGTCTTTTGTGCTTAGCATTTTGTCTTCTTGTCAATAATTTAGCGCAAGAATACTTGTTCAAAAAAAATCCTTTAAATGTGGTCAACTGTGGCCTGTCACAACTTTATTCCTCGGTGTTGTGTTTCCTGGGCTGCAGTGTGAACAGACCAAGTGACTGGGTTTCAGCTCTGAATTGCCCCAGTTAGGGAATATCACAGCTTTTAGACATGTCTCTGGCAACAAGGAAAGGAAAACCCACTACCCTTCTGCATGGCTAAAGGAAGCATCTGATGATCTGATTTGGTTTGCTGTAGATGTTAACAAAAGGCTCAGAGGAATCTGAATAACAGCCACAGTGAAAGCTGGTATGAAACTCCAGAATATGAGCACTTCTAGTTGAGAGTAGCTAAAGTAATTAAATATTGATCAAAATTTATATCAGAAGAACTAAGAAGCCCGGTTTTATGTACTGGTCTAGTAAAAAAGAGACATTTAGAAGCAATATTTTTTAAAAATGTAATTTTAAAATGTAATTACAAAACAAAATCACCATTCTGGAAATAAACTTGTACTTTGCTAGTTGCCAAGAGGTTTATTCCATGAATTAGCTTTCATACATTCTGTATTGCAAAATTATGCAATATAGCTGAACAGTTTTTTCCTTTCTTGACAGGAGTTATGATAATAAATGCCAAGAGCTTGGATGTGTAGGGTTTTTATCCTCCCGAGGGGGTCTTTCAGAACTAAGAACTTTTGGCAACTATTTTCTCCTTTCTGTTGGAAGCGTCTTTAGAAAAATGAAATGGTAACATTAAAGAACAAAATGTCTAGAATTTATTTCACTCCTATTACTAAAATGTTTGGATCTTGAACAGGATATTGGGAGGAAACTCATTTAACATCCTTGTCAACCTTGATAATGTTTGCTTCTCTTTTATTTCTCCTTTCTCTGGTTTACAGCGTAACGAACTGATAGAGTCAGAACTCCGTCTTTCTTTAGACAGAAGGATCTTTCAATTGGTCAAAGCAGGATACAAACTGCCGCACACCTCTGCAAATCAATTAGCTGTTTAAATGGTCCATTTATGTGTGGACTGATTTTCTTTTTTCAGAAGTTCATTTGATTGTTAGCAAACTCCTTATTCAGAACGGAATTACAGGTACCATCCCAGGAAAGTAGGTTATCTTCCACTGAGTGTTTCTCATTGGAGGGGAGCATGAATCAGAGTGTTTGCCCTTGCTGTAGGGTGATGAAAATACAATGAAAGGCTGAGAAATTGGAAGCAATTTGTGAAACGGTTTGAAGTTTTATGAGCATTGGAAATGTTAAATATTTTGTCAGTCTAGCGATCACTGTATGTTCTTAAACTTCCCTGACACGCTGAGGTCTGTGGAACACTGAAGTCCACTGAGGTGCTTCCATACAGCTGGCTGCTCGCTCGGCACAGCCCTGGTCAAGGAGCAGGAGCAAGCTCTGCATGGAGCTGGCCTGCTGTGCTCGGTGCCTGCAGGAATCCTGTCAGGCCCTGCTCCAGTGTCCCCTCCACTTTGTAACACCTTCCCCTACCTTATGCAGGGCAAGATCTGGATTTCTTTGCTTTTCCAGAATCAGCACTGCACTTAGGAAGAGAAACATTTCCTCATCTGGTGGTGTTCCTGAAGCAAAGTTGCATGATACGCTGATGAGGAAGAGTTAAAAGAATTTTCATGTCTATTTCTTTGAATAGTGCATTAGGGTGAGGATGCTCAGATCCTTTTGTTTATGTATTTTATTGTACGGTTTGTGTTTTCCCCTGAGATATGCATTATTTCAATTTCAAGCTTTCAGATAAGCTCTTAGTAGAGAATGCAGTTATTTTAGAGGAATGAAAAAGACAGATGAATTTGCTTTATACCTTTGCTGTCCAAAATGGTCCTTAAAAAAAAATCAGACTGTGAAAAATGCTGATAATACACTCTCTGCTCTATTATTCAGAGGTAAAAGATAAAAGATAAGCCTGCTGGCAACCAGAAACCTATTTTAACAGCTTCTGAAGTGTGTTACAGACAAGTCCACAAAAACATTTCATAATATCCGTGATAAAGATCATGTAGTATTGAACTGATCTGCAAACACGCAGACACAGACTGGATTTGTGTGTGGCATTGTGCGTATGTATTCATCTAGATTTGTGAGCAACTGGAAGGACAGCTTTTCAATCATTTTGTAGTGAAGCAAGAGGAGTTTATTGCTCATTAACTGTTCTCCAATTTTCTTTCATTTTGGCTCTGTTTTGTTTTTCAATGCGTGAAAATCAATGAGGTGTTAGCAAAAATGTTTCTGTCTCATCAATACAGCCTTTAGGTGACAGAGTAGCAAATAACTAATATTTCCAGCTTATATAAGACTATATAAAGGTAAGGGTACAAAAAATAATGCATCAGTTGTGCTTCACTTCCTTTTTCTTGTCAGTGCCTTATTCTAGAATCTGTATGTTGTTACTTGCTGCTGATTAACTTAGTGGTAATTTGAAAGTCAGCGAACAAGGATTTTTTCTGAATCTGGAAACCATTATCAGTAATATTGGAGAGGATAGTATGGTCATGGGAGATGCTTTCTCGATTCAGACAGTAGCTCCAGCCTCCCAGAGCTCACATTGAATACCCCTTAGTGGCTTTAAGTTACCAGCCACTCTACCCTCTTAGAAACACGGTGACTCTTCATGTTTGTGTTAATAGTTCCTTGGATGTAAACCTATTTCCTGAACTGCACGGATGTGGATATTCTTGACAATGCTTCCTCTCTGGAAGCACAGAATAGACTTTCACAGGAGAGAGAAGTAGGATCATAAGGAAACAAAATAAGAGCAATGAATGAATGGTTTGCTAAGAAAATCCACCTGAAGTTTGAAAGTCCGGAAATAGCATATTCTGCCTTTCCCCTCCCTGGCACCCTTGTGAAGGGTCTTGTCAACTATGTTATTGAGTCTGTGACTGGCAGTGACGCCTGTGCCATCATCACTGAGAATAACCAAGAATTTGGACTAGTTTTAGTTGACTATTTGTGGCATATAATAAAATACAGGATAATTGGGATGCTGTTTGTTGGGCAGAATTGGGTAAGTCTGACAACACCAATTAAGCTTTGGGTGAGCGTAAGTGCTGATGTCTGTGTTTGATGGTGCTGTGATTTATGGAGAGGGGAACCCTGGTATGGAAGGAGGATCTTGGAGACTGCCTATGTGTGAGGTCAGAAGCAGGGATGGCTTGTAGGGATCTGCAGCTTCAGGAAAGCAAATCTTCTCTGATTTCCGAGCATCTTGCATACGTCTTGTCTGTGCCTTCAGCCCTGGATTGAATTCAGCCACTAGGTTTTCAAAAAAGAGAAGTTGAAGTCAGATCTGAAATCAGAATTTTCCTGGAAGAATGCAAACTTACAGTAAATGCAGCACTGAAAGCAGAAGTATTATTCTCTCATACATTTCTGTACAGGTCAGCAGATAAAGCAGATAATGCAAGCCCAGCAGCACAGATAGTCTGTCTCAGAGGCATTTTATTAATTTTCCAGGAATATATATCAAGGTGATGTCATACTACATAAAGAATAAAATATTTGTGCTCTCATTTGCAGACTCTCAATAATTACAGTACAGTGTAAGTACTGTAAGGGAATTAACTTTTTGACCCAGTATTCACCAACAGTAGATCCCGCTTACAGTGGGAATAACTTAATGAGCAATTTGTGAGAGAAAGATTTATGTATTTTCATTGTAGACAGATTTTGTAAGATTTTTCACTTTGTGGTCTGAATGGAAAGCTTTGAGCCAGTTACTAAGACAGTGAGACTGACTATGGTACATGAGGAGATAAAATGCCTTAGAGAAATGGAGATGTGATTAGCTTCCAGCTCCTGGTGTTGGCTTTCTTCTGAATGGCATGTCATCTTGCACTTGCAGGCATTTCAAGGAATCCCTTTGCCCCGTCTAAGATCGCCAGACATGAGAGGAGCAACAGCCTTTCAGAGCTGAGACAGAAGGTAGGTGTAAATGCAGATGATCATATATATCCAACACATTCTAACTCCTCTTCATAGTTCCACAGTTCCAGACTACCGAGCCTGCAGAGCACACATTTGCTGTACAAGGGTTTGATTTTTTTGCCTTGCTCTGGGTGCCAGCTGGCAGCAATCAGTTTAGCTTGATCCCTGATCTGGCTTTGCATAGGAAAAGGAGGACGGGAAAGGTAAAGAGGTGATAATGCACTGCTGCTGTTGTGGAGTGTACCTGCTACAGGCTCTTAATGTCGAAGCTGAGAGTGTCCAACAGCTTTCAGCTATCAAGAGAAATGCTTGGCAGTCCTCCTCCATCAGAACTCTGATGTTTGCGTGTAGCCGTCTCAAGATTTAACACACAGTTATGCCTCCTCTGCGTAACCTTATCACGTGGCTCATCCTTAACTGAGTGGAAATGTCCCATTCTGGAAAAGAATTACTTTTTCTCTCCTATGTGATTAGGGGCTATTCATTGTCCTGGCTAGTGGGAGGAATAACAGATCATTTGCTTGAACTACTCTAAGATTGCTACGCAATGTCTGCAGAGACGGGTCGGACAGCAGCTGAGATCCCCTAAGATGCTTCCAGGGCTGGCTCAGGACTCGACAGCTTCCAATTTGAAACAGCTGTGCTTCGGCTCATTCAAAGGTGCAGTCCTGTATCTAAGAAGCTGTAAGGCTTCTCAGTCCACCAAAACTCTATCTAAGAATAGGTTGAAATCAGACAGGATGAAGTTATACATTATTATTAGTCCTTGTGTCTTACTGTTGTTGTCAGAGTGTGAAATTTTCCTTGGATGTTCTTAGATGGATGTCTGTCCTTCATGTCCATGAGAATTTACTGTAGTTTCAAAGCGAAGATTATTTTTATTTTTGTTTCATTTGTCATTCTGTTTCTTCATAACCCTTCCCAAGTCTGTGTTTATTTATTATATACCATCTCTCACGAAGAAGGAGCTCCTTTTACAGTAGCAATCTCCCCACAAAACTCTTCCCCAGGAAAAAAGCATTAGATTTTTTCTGTATTAAGTGGGTGCAAGATAAGGAGGCAGAAAGTAAGTAAAGCAGTTGATGGTGCTCAGCTCTTTCAAAAATCATCTTCCATCATATTCTATACGTGCATAGGATTAAATATTTACTTTCTTTCAAGGTGTTTCAGTCTGAAATTTGTCTTTCTACAGCATCTATTATAGTGGCATCCTGTTGCATGAATGTTACTCCCAGATTCTATGCCGCGGGAATTCACATTATTAACAACAATAGTAATAATAGAAGTGTTTTCAGGAGCAGGGGCCCATGGAGCCATCCCATGACAATGGTTCATGGCGAGTCTGACAGAAACAGCCCACTGCTGAATTGCAAGTACAGCTATTGATAGCACCCTAGATGAAATGTAAGTATTTATATTTGAAAGCTTTGGCTAGGAGGAAAAAAGAAGGGCATTTTTGGAAAATCTGTAATTGTTTGATGCTGAGGAAATGGATGTGCCAAGAGAGGCTAATTGGGCAGCCAGCATATTGCACAGTGTGGGCATAGAGTTACCTGAATGCTGAGACACACTTACTATATGCCCACTCCTGTAAGAATTTTGTAGTAAGGCCAGCCACATGCCCCTTAAAAAAAAAAAAAAGTATTTGATCTTTAATAAGAGAATTTTTAACAATCTGTTATAATAAAACTGGTCTGCAAAGGTGAAATATATTCCACTGAAGAATCTTCAGTGCCACTTCACTGAAATTCAAGTGTGGCCACTTTTCATCACTTGCCATATACCTATGTCGTCTTTCACAGTTATTCGGTTAATGTTGACAACACAGGCTTAATGAGGTAATAGGAATTAATTTAATTTAAAATAAAAAAGCTGTGAAATCTCAAGGTGAGCTTTATAAAGGCCGTATTGCCAGTAAGCCCTGGAAGGATGACTGCATCTGCTGTACTTGATGGGAAATTAGAAAGTCAGGCTTTCTCTTGAGATTTATCACAGTGCATTTGGCACCCTGAATTTGAAGCAAACCCATATTGCGAGCCAAAATGCAGGGTATGGCTGCAACAGCATCAATTACTTAGATAAATCACTTAAACCAACATTCTTCTTTCATCTTAGAGCAAAACAATGTTACAACTTGAGTTATAGTAAATTGCTGCCTAATAAGGCCAGAAGTAAGTCATCTCATTTCAGCTAATTCCTGTTCAGCTTCCCCAGCTATAAAACACTTATTAAAGAAAGTTTAGCAGCTGTACTGTTCTCTGAGGCATGAAAAATCTTGATTAAGGTCCCTATACTGGAGTCAATGAAGCTTAAACCTTCATATACTGGGACACAGGGAGGAGCCAATCTTTATACTCCCCAGTGTCCTGCTGACCAATCCACAGAGGACTGTTTGTTTGGGACTCTGAAAACCAGCTTGCCAAACCTCCTGCGTGTAAAATACCGATCTTGTTATCCGTGCCTATCTGCAAGGTTGAGAGCAGCAAGCGAAAAGCTGTGGTCACAGAAGAAAAGGGCAGGATATTTTAAACAGCCTTTGAGGCTGAGCTTCTGGCATTCC
>NW_010415978.1:8237-36296 GCF_000710305.1 Buceros rhinoceros silvestris | reverse complement strand
CATTCCTGCCTTTGAGAGAGAAGAACATGTCTGTCTGGAGGAAGAGATCACTGTTAAGTTTTTAGACTTCAGGTGCTGGATTTGAGGAATATGTTTCAGCACCCTCTTCTAGTTGCCATAATAGCACAGAGGAAAGCTGTTGCTTGAATGGAACTTCGTTCAAAGTGTTAATGCAAGGTCTTTAGTGATCGATACAAGTTTTTTATGTTGGTGAGTCTGAATCACACAGGTAAAAAACTTAATAAATTAACTATCCATCATGGACATAGTCTGGTCTTTCACTTATGTAACCAGACAAAATTTCAACGACATGATCTTCCCTCTAGTTATTACAGAAATGATTGTTGAGCTCAGTATATAGACAAGTCACTGACATAATCACTAATCAGTTTATCACAAGATTAATATTAGAGCTATTTCCACTGTCAGTCAGAAAGTTTCCCATTAGACCTTGAATCTTAATTTTTATCTACAGCTTTTCTAAACAAGAAGGCAGGTTTCTTGGAGTAAATGTCTGCGTTTCCTGGACCAGATTCTGTACTCAGCTCTACAATATAACTCCACAGGCAAGCGAAAAAGAGCTGAAGTGACAGATTTTGCTTGTTTGTGTGAATATAACTGCTGTCAGTGGATCACCGACCAGCCTGGCTGCACGGTCAGTGCAGTTCCTTAGCCCTGCTCCAAGTCTGCCTGACCCAAAGTCATTCAGGTGTGTGCAGTTTCTGATGCCTGTTGTCTCCAGAAGCTCTCTTGAAATCTAGGCTTTCCTGGGGCTGAAACCTCTTGTGTTGTCTGAGTAGGGGAGTGTGAGGCCGAGAACAGGAGATTTGACATACTCCTAGAATTATTCTTTCCACTTGATTTTTCCTTTCAGATGTTTCTTCAAAGAAATTATAACCTGGCCTGACGATATCATTGTACCTGCCTCAATTAATGCATTTATGTCTAAAATGAGTAATAAATAGGACACACAATTCTTTTCTGGCTAAATGAACTTTTTTCATCCTGAAACCTAAGAAATTACCAGTTGTCACCTGCTGGGATATATCCTCCAAAATTTGTTAACTATTCTCTTCATAGACAGGTACAGCTACAAATGCATTGCAATGACCAGGGTGTAGACAAAGGTAAAACGGCACCCGGAGCATGAGCACTGATCACATTTGTTCTTTGCGTGCAGACTGGTAGCATGTGCAGATCTTACTCCTGGTTCTGGTTTTAATTATTTTAATTAGTATATGTTCCCTTCCATTTTTTTGTCTCTCCTAGAAGTTGATTCCATCGTATAGAGAGAGGTTTGAATAGTATAATGTGACTGAACGGAGTAACCTAGCACAAAGTCGGGGTGTTGGCTGCTACGGACACAGTGGTGCTGCAGTCTGAGGGTTAACAGAGTTGTGATTTCTGCATTTTTAATAGTAGTATTTTTTCCATTTATTCTAGGTGATGATGTAGAGGATTTTGAATTAGGTCTGAAAAGTGGGGGACAAGCTTCATGTAGAGTTTGATTTTTTGCTTTTCCTTAGGTTTGTTTGTCAGTCCTTGCAACAAATGAAATACATTTAATTGGTTTTCCATTTGTTTTCGCTTTGTGCTTACGCTGGAATGTATTATAAAACACATTCCCACAGGTAATGAATTGCAGTAAATGTTCTGATGAAAAGTAAAATATTTTTTGATTTCTTCATTGGTAAGTAAAAACTTTTCTCATCTCTAGTTATAAAATTTAAGATTAAGAAAACCCCAAACCCTGAGACATTGAGATTAATCTGGAAGAGATTTCATGCCTAGAACCTCTTTGTGTAACTCCCAGTCATCAGCTGCTATTGCAAAATATCTTAGCAAGCAAGGAAGGGATAGTAGCTGGACCAAGGCCACCTGAGCAAAGCACTGATTGGGAGATTGCAGTTGCAGAATCTTGAATCATGTTAAAACATTTTTTATGATTAATGAAGATCGGTTAATGAATAACTAGCAAAGAACAGTTCACACCTCTGTATTGTGGTTATTTAGATGTAACTGGCTTGAGTGAAATCACATGGCTATTGTACTTTATTTGTATAACCTTGTCTGATTTACTAAAAATCACTGGAGTGTTTTTACAAGTTTGTTTCTTTTTTCTGTTAAAGCAGAAAGGCTGACTCATTGTTCTGAACCCCTGTGTATACAGACAGCCTCTGATGTGCCTGCCAGCATCCATGTTTGGGGAAAGGTTCAGAAAGAACGAGCCTCTACGTTTCTGTGAGTGTAAATGGCAGCAAATTCAGGCCTTTGCTCTCTTGCTATGCAGAACAATTTTTTTCTGATACTTGTTCTAATTACAACTTGGCTGATGTTTCAATGCACTGCCTTGGGGTTATGGTATAAAAGGTTGAAGGCACTGTGGTTGTAAATGTCACTCAGAAGTTGGGTATTAGGCTGAAACAACATCAAAGCATGGCGTTACAAAAGTAACGAGGCCTTTCTCCAGACTGTCAGCTCTCTGCGCTGCTCCATTTCGACTTCCTCCGGACTGTCAGCTGCTCCATTTCGATTCGCCGTACATGCTAAAATGCTGCAGCACAGCGTGCACCTTGACAGCTTTTGTGGATGAGGTCTGCAGCAAAAGCAAAGGCTTGCGATGGTTAGCCAGGGAACTTTTGTCCTGGCTGTCCCTCTACTCTCATTTTATGTATTGATTTTTGGTGACATCTATTTGGGGAATTGCTAATTTGACACGTACAAGTCTGCTAGTTCCTCTGGCTCGCAAAAGGCATCAGTAGTTAGAGATGATGATAACCCAGCAGTTCTGCAGTTGCAGTGCGTAAGGCATGTAGTCACATTCTCATGTACTTACTGATCCCTGTACTACCCTGTGCTTTGAGTACAAATGAATTCCACCAAGGAAGGAGTTTCCCAGCTTCATCTATCTGCATCAAAGAAAGAAAGAAAGAATTCATCAGATTTACCATGGAAAGATAAGAGAATTCAGTTAGGAAATAATTAAGTGCACATTTGCAATAATGGAAGGCACAACGCTTAAAGACACAGTACAGAGAGCTTAAAAACAATTAGCTTCGGTTTACTTCCTAGAAGAACAGGCTAGTAGTTTAAGCTGGTTTGGTGGACCTATGAATATCCTAATTTCTCTCTTTCTTCTTTCCCTTCTCCAGAAATGCTAGAGGACTTTAATTATTTCCACGGACTTCAAATAGTCTACTGTAAAATAATAGACTTGCTTTTTGCTTTGTAATTTATTATCAGTGTATTTTATAAACGAGTAAATATAGTTACATGGGGTTTGCTGGAGAAACTAAGCTTAAATCACCTCCTAATTATAGTCTAACATGAACAGAAATTAATAGCCCTGTTCTTTTAGTCCAAACATACGCTGGTTTATACTAAGGATAAATTCTATTGGTTAGAATGGTCTCAAACGTGCCCTGGGTGTAAAACATATCCTCTGTGTTCACGGGCTCGTGAAGATGTATCATGGTAGGCCGTGAAATATATCACAGAGCCTTTTATTTTCCTTTTTCCTTTCCTTGTTGTTTGCTGTCATTTCTTGCTATACCATTTGCCGAATGTCTTGCAGAGTCGTCAGGATTGAAACATTTACACTGCAGCGTACTGCCCCACATTGCTCCCGTGTAAACAGAGAGTAATACTAAATATGAGTGATAACAGACAAGTAGAATTGGAAATGTTAGCCACTGTGGTGAAGTGTTCATAACATCTCTGCATAAGAAGTATTTTTCTATTAAGACAGACTGGAAAGTTTCTGAGGAGTCTCGTGTCACCTTCTATAGTCACAGGTACATGAGTATGTATTTTTCCAGTTAGGGATGTACCCAGAAAATGTAGATGGAAACCCAGAAGTTAATGCTTACGTTTCACTAGAAAAAGTAGCTGTAAAAAGCAGTATCTATCTCCTCATGCGATAGTTATGTTTCTCCATTAATGGTTTCTATCTATTTAGGTGTGAAAAACTTATTACTTCAAAAAAGGCTATTTAAAGGAACGGTGTGTGGAGGTGAGCCAGACTTAGTGTTTACCTATTCTTCACACAGTTTTCAGCTCCACTCTGAATTTCATATCTTTGCAGATATCCAGAAGTCAGAAATAAAAATGTGAACCTCAGAATCTCCCAAGCAGCTGTAGCAGCGGCAGAGCTAACGCTGTGAGGATCAGCAAAACACAGACGCCAGGACTTTGAGTATTGGAAGATTCCTTGCTTTAGATACTTAGATGGTGATTGATTTTTCCAATGATCAGACCCCTATAAAACATGTTAAATTGTGCACCCAAACTCTTTAAGTATGCAAAATAATAAAACATTTTTAAAGTTTCTCTACTTGAGATACACTAATATTAGCTAGTGTCAGCAACAATAGAGTTACCTGCCTTAGACAAGCCGAGAGAAGCTACAGCAGGCACAGTGACAAACTGCCTTCAGTCTTTGAAATTTTTTTGTTAGTATAAAAATCTAATTCACTGACCCTTTTCCACAAGTTTATTTAAGCTTTTTAGGTAACAATTCAGGCAAATAATAACAGAATTTTCGTGATCTGATATGAAGGAATTTCTTCAGCACTGACATCAGTAAACCAGGAACAGTTTGGTTTCAGTGGGAAATGTGGCAAAATTAGTTTAAAAATTAAGGAATTGCTTTCTAATCGCTCCCAACTAATTTTTCTGTGCTAGAGATCAGAGGGACTAAAAAGAAATTCAGTATTCTAGCTTTTGTATTCATCTGGGACATTTTGTTTGCAGATTATACAGATCTTAAAACATTCATGTAGAAAGAAACAAAAAAATCAAATATTATTTATTATTCTAGGTAGCTGTCACTACCTTTAATTTAATAAATACTGTTCACAATGAACTTACACCTTTAGGGTGAACATGCAGGACAGAGGAAAACTAAAAGATGTGTTGAAGAATAATGAACTTAGAGATTGCACACAAATTCAGGTAAACACCAGGCTGGACTAGTCTAGTTCTTACTAGAAAAGGCCTGTTTCAGGCTGGAGAATGCAGTATCTACTGGAGAGATATGAACTTAACTACCAAGCAGGCACAATTAAAAAGTCTTGCATTTCCCATCTATCAGGAAATCTATTGCCAAGGTGTCTAAAACAAACTGAAATTTGTGCTTCCTGTAAATGCCGTGGGTACCTGCTAGCACTGTTCTGTTCCTGCCCAGGCTATTCTCTGCTACTGAACCCCTGTGGGCAAAGAGGGGAGGTGTGTGATTGATAAAACTGGATGTAGCTAAGAGACCTGCTCCCAAGCAGACCAGAGCAAAGATAATTTACCTGATTTCTTTATAATTTGCACGGAATTAATTACAGAGACTAATGAAGATGTACATTCAAATGATTTCTCCTAGGACTGATTTAAGGAAGCAATTTGGAATCTAGGCTTAGAAGGGAAAAAAAGTAACGCCTAATCCAGTACAGGGAAGTATTCTGTATTACAGAGATTTCTGTGGTGATTTGTTCTTTGTCGACTAGTACCTGCTGTCCTCCCCAAGGACTGCTTGTCATCTCCTTCGTTATAGTCAATTCTTAGAATAATTTTCCATAATTCTGCAGCAGAAATTATTTGTTCATCAGGCAGGTACATCCTTCTGTGTAACTAGAGTATGCCATAACAGAGACACAGGGAGGATTACATTTATCATTGGTGTCTCCACTGAGTTTAACAGATCAACCTTGGGCATTTTTTCTGTTGAAGAAACTGTATTATGTATAAACGGGTTATTTGACCAGTGAAATGTTTTTAAAGTAGCCTGTACTTGAAGGCTCCTCCGGTCTTGGACTGGTACCTCCGCAACTGCGTGACCTGCGTTTCTCTGATTTCCTCCTTGGAAATATGGTCAAAGCTTTAAATGTGGAGATTATCATCTGCAGTAGTGCAGCTCTGCCGAAGAGAGTAGGTCCGATGTATTAACACTAATTTTAGATCTGTTACCCACAGTGCCATCCTCCCTTCTGGAGAGGTCCCACAGGTAGAGTGCTGTGATTCTGCTGCCTGGCTCAAATTAGCAGGAGTGCAATGAATCTAAATTCAGTTTGGAGCTCTTCGGTGCGGTATTGAGCTGTAAGCAGTTTCTGCCAGAACAGGGTGTGCAGGGTATCTTGCTCTCAAGGAGCCAGGAATAACAGAACCTGTAAACTAGGAGCAGGGAGCAGAAAAGGCCAGTTCAAGGGCTAATTGGATCTCTGGCAGGTGGTGCACTTACACACCCCTCGTGTGTACCTGGGACAAGTGAATGTGCTAGTGGCTATACATTTATGAAGGGTATGTATGGCACAGGCACAAGGCATTGCCTTTAGCCTTATCGGCATTCAGCACACGCTGCTCTGAGTGCTGTAATACAGCTATGAAAGACAGCAATCAGAATCAGTCACATTAAGCTGTTGTTGTTCTTATTACTATTCTGAAAATTTTGAATCAGAAGCCAGATGGATTGTTTCAGATCTTACACACTGGGCATCTAGTCTTACAGCAAAAAAACACTATTGCAAAGAAACCCAGTGCTTTAGGGGATTCTACATGGTGTACAGGGTTAACAGGAAAGCAGGAGACCTTATTTATGTGTAGTACAGGAGTTGCCAGAGCAGCAGAAATATTGTTTTCTTTCAATGATTAATGCACTCAATAAAAGTGTGGCATCTGCTGCCAGCTTTCATTAACAAATAAATGAAAAACAAACCCGCGTGGTAGGCGGTGTGTCTGGGGACAGCTTAAACAGGACTGAGCTGCTTTAGATTTCAGCTATTTTCTTTAGCACAACAGTGTGGAGCACTTTCTTGTTTATAGGATAAACACACGGGATTGAAGTGATCTGCGTAGCACACAGGAGCCGTTGCCAACCCATAACATTCTGCTGAATGCAAAAATTCCATAGCTGCTCCCTTGGGAGTCATAGGCTACAGTCTTCTGGCATGTTGGTTTCAGTGTAAATAACAGTTAAATCATCAGAACAGACAAGCTGCCAGTAGAACTTTGAAAAAGTATTAGTTCGTTCGTTTTCCTTCCTTCATAATGGAAGTTCAGCAGACTCAGAGCTCAGTCCTTGTGCTGGTTCGGGAGATGTGGTATTTCACACCACGTTAATGCAAGTAATGCATAAAAGCAAGGCTGTAAATGTGCGCTTTTTTAGCTTCCTCACAACAAAGTAGAGTCCCTGAAATAGAGTCACAGAATCACAGAATCATCTGGTTGGAAGAGACTTTTAAGATCATCAAGCCCAGCCGTTCACTCTGCACTGCCAGGGTCCCTAAACCGTGTCCCTCAGCACCAAATACAATAGGTAACTTAATTTTTAGCCTTATTTTCTGTGGAAACAGGATTTATTTGATCGTGGTGTCCTTCTCTTCCATCTTTTATCCCTATGACTTCTGAACCATACTGGCCAGTTCTACCCCTTTTTGTCAAGGAGAACAGGGGAAGGAGGGTTTACACACAAGAGTGTCTCAACACAGGGGAAGGTCGCTATGCCTACTTATAGACATCCCCGGACCCACAGAGCGGAGACCCATGGTGAGAATGCCATCCACATGCCGGGAGGCTGACTGAAGGGAGACCAGGAAATTGTGATTAGCTGATCTTTCTCAGCTCTGGGACTGCTAACACTGCTTTCCTTCATTAAAGTCCAAGAGTGATCACCAAGGAGATCTCAGACTGGATGTGACTTTGCATCTGTGACAAGAACTTCACTAAACCAGTCTCAGGATGTGTAACGAATGGAGTATTGCTTTCGGTAATTTCCAGTTGTTACAGACTTTTTTGTATAGAAATTAAGTTGCTTTAAACAAATAAGCAGACACTATTTCCAGCAATAATGTGGCTGTTCTTCAGACACGTGGAAGCCTAGCAATCTCCAGAACCATCTGCCCGCGTATTTGCAAAATATGAATTATTAATTCACAGTGGAATTACATCACAGAATGGCAAAAGCATTTTAGTACTAAACCCAAAAGATAAAAAACCATCATGACCTGAGGGAGGTAGTGGAGCAATCCCTGCAGGTTATGTGATGAGGGACAAGGACACTTTTGGGATACTAAGGTATTTGTTCTAAAACTGAGGAGTACGCTAAGCTTAATGACAGTACAGAGAAACTAGCTGTACATTCAGCTGTACCTGTGAGCTGCGCTGAAACCAAGGAAACCCTTCCTGCAAATGTTAGATCGGAGACCAATTCATCTGTGCTGCTGTTCCCATAAAATCAGCCTCTCCCAGTTATCTTCTCTGCAAAGAGAAAAATATCTCCAGAGAAGAGAGTAAACTAGATTTCGGCAGTCACAAAGGCTAAGTTAACGTGCATCGAAAAGAGTGTGCATACCAAATTGATGGCACCGGATTTACAGTTTTCCTGTACTGACTTTGGTGCTTGGTACAAACTTGGTACTCCTGCAGCCTGTACTGAAGAGAAGTTCATGTTACTGAGAACAGACCTAGTCCTCAGTCGTGACATACTGAAACTATTATCACCATGCAAATGTGATTATCTGCTAATGAACAGGCATCCCTCCATATTTAATTGCATCACACTTTTCAGTCTTATTCCTTCTGTGGTGATTCTGTTCCCATCTAGTATGAGTCATTGGACTCTTCAGGTACGTTCAGAATGATGCATTGAGCAGGTGTGGCAAAGGACAGGGCAGTTCAAGTAAAAGGAAATTGAAATGTGCTTTCAAAGAGAATGTACAAATACCTTAGTGTTTGATTTCCAGGGCGGTGATTAATCGCAAACTGTAAGATAAGAACATACAGGACAAATAAGAGCAATAGCCGTTTGTTATATCATGTAGTAGATTCACCTCTGGTTTAAGCTGGCTTTTGGTGGTATGAACCAGAAAGCAGGAACTCTGGCAACGGAAAGAGAAGAAAAAACCTGAATTCCCTCTCTTTGGTGTGTTCTGGGGGCTGGCAAGCTGCATACAGAGGACACTGGCCTCGGGAGTCTGTGTGTGTTGAAATTATTAAAAATGTTACCCCTGTCAGGCCTGATGGTGAAAATTAAACTATGGCCTGCCACATGGACGTGCAGAACATACGCATGCTAAAGCTGATCCTGCTCATTTATTTGTACTTGCTTGTGCTAGAGAAAAACTCTTGGCTTGCATGTGCATTCTGAGATCAGGGAATACACACTGGCTGTATTTAAACCCTGAATTCTAATGCCAGCAATGTGATCTGCAGGCTCAGGAGGTTCAGTGTGTCATCAGACATTGTCCAGCTTATACTTGAGTTAGGCTAAAGAGCACAAGAATTTTGGAGCTTTTACCTCTTTACCTTGTAACTGCAGTTCCAGCTAGAAGCTGTAAAAGTTGCTGTGTTCCAGGTCATAAATTGGGGTGAGATGGCAGTGCTGTGTGATGAGGCTTGCACAATACCCATGCAGCTTATATCTGACTCAAGGCTTTGCTATTAATTCCTCACTTTCATGAACACAAAATCCACATCCTGTTCTTTTTTCACTCTGAAGAACACCTCCTATTACATACCACAAGCAGAAATCTCTTTCTAGACAATATAAAATTCCTCGAGATGTAACGCAGTGAAGCGAGATCATCTCTGAAATCAGGTTATGCGTTTCCCTGTTACCAAGTGCCTCACACCACTGGAAAATGAAATGAGCTCCTGGCCTGAACGTTCCTGCTGTTATCTAACTCTCACTGTACTTCATGTCAATTATTAACATCAGAATGATAGAAATCTTAACACACGTTAAGAAACAGGTCTCCTTCAATATTTTTGTTAATCTGTATTATTTTGCCCTATGATCTTTTTTTCAGAGCCTGCTTTTCTCCATCTCTTTTTCCAGCGTGCTCCCACAATTGAAGTGGTTTGGGCTGATCTATTGCTTTCAGTCTTGGGAGGACAGGATGCAAAGCTACTTACTATCTGTTTTACCCTCCAGCCAAAGATCTTGTTCATCATATATAAGCCTTCAGTTTACGAGTTAATTTTACCCTCTAATACCACAAAGACTTTAACAGAAGATGCTAGACACCACTAAATGAATTAGCTGAGCTCTCAGATCAGAACATATTTATATATATTAAGACACTGAATATCTGCCTTAGGTGTGTGAAGCATTTTTTTGTTGACTTACATAGTGTTTTTTCAGTGAATTTCAGCCCTGGTGACGATCCTTCGATTTTCTGAAAGTAATAATTAATGCAGTGTAAAACCTGCTAACTGCTAACAAAGTGAACACTCCAGTTATGTAAAGCCTGGGGCCGTGGGGAGGGCAGGGTGCAGATGGATGCATGGTCCAGGCACTTGGAATGAAGCATGAGTACAAGGGGCAGAGCTGGCTTTGCTCTACTTCCAGTGCAGGTTTGAAACGGTACGTACTGACCAGAAGGTACTTGGGATTCCCCAGCTGGGGTGGCTGAACGTGTTTCCAGTCCCAGGAAATGCTGGTCTTGGTAGAGCGTGCATGTTGGGAGTGGAGGAAAATGGGACTAGAGACATGTCTTTTTGCTATTTCCTTTCAGAGGATACAGTTTTGAGCTTTGCCATCTGGCAAGTGTCAAAGCATCTCCTTTAACCTTCTCCAGGTTTGGGTGCAGGGGAAGAGATTCAGGGAGTCATAGCTTGCATCTTGCCAGCCTCACTATCCCTGCCTTCGTCCATCAGAAAATGTTTACACCCTGATTCTGACTCAGGAGGAGTTTGGGGAAGGAAAGAAGTGCAGGACTAAGCTCATGGTGTGTGGGCTTCTCAGCAGAGTAAATGATGTAATGCAGTACTGCGTAATCCCACCCACAGCTTCCTTACCATAATGTAACTGCATTTGTGCGGATGGCATTGTATATGTCTCCTCTCTTTGCGTAATTGCTGGGACAGTGAAGTCTAGAGATCAGCTAAAAAAAAAAGATACCAGAAACTTTCAGAGCTGATGTTTCCCCAGCTTCATGGAGCCCTTTCAGAAGAGCTGTTCTAGCATTGCAGGTGTGAGGTGGTCATTCATTCTGCAGTCACAACCTCTTGCTTTTTCCCTTTTCCTTTCTGAGCTAGAAAAAGGCTGTCAGGACTAATCCATAGATGTGAGTGTTCGCATCCTTCTCTGCAAGAACACCGGACTCTGAATCAGAATTCAGCTAAAAAGTCCACAAGGCTGTACATATGTTACAAGAAGCAGTACTGTTCAACAGTGTGAGAATGAGTCGGTGATCCAGGCATGTAGGAGTTCTGTCATTGCAGAGCCCACGTGGATTGGAGAGCGGAATAGGTCAGGCACGAAAATACGGCTCCTTTTTGTAGTCATTAGCGTGTTTTATCTTTTCAGCTGTAAGGTCAGCTGAAGGATCAAAACACACAGTGCTAATCACAAGCAAAAATAATTCTGGAAGAATTGATACATTTGGGGTGGATATCAAGTGGGAGATCCTGATCACATGAGAAACATTGCCGATTATTCCGTTGTGCAGTCACTGGACCCTTTTCTGATGCTAGGAGCAGTCCCTTCTGTTTCAGGTCAAATGCTTTCTCAGAAACAAACCCAAAAGTAACAGTAACAACAAAAAGAAAAAAGAAAAAACAAACAAACAAAACCAACCCTGCAAAGAAATCAGTAGGAAATTAGTTTTCTTTTGCCATGTACTACAACTGAGAGAGAGAAGATGTTGAGGAGTCATCATAAAAGTGCTGTTAGAAATTTGCTGTGTAATACACAGGTTTTATGATGAAACTAATCACACCGGTTTCAAGAATATTTTCAGAAGGCATTCTGGAATGAGAGAGGCTTTATTTTAGAAAATTCAATTGAAAAATAAAATCATACTGTGTGAACTACTATGAGTTATGCAGTGACATACCAGCGTCAAAGCTCTTGTCTGACCTTGGAGAGATCACTGAGAATTACAGCAGACACACCACCTCAGTGGGCTGTAAAGGGTGCTGTTAAGACATATGGTACCTATTAGATTTCTATATAATTTTGTAGTTGTGCTATCAGTTATATAGTAGCAGGGTGGATATTATCACCATTCTAAAATGAGCTACCTGAGATGCAGTCTTGTGTGTCTTGAACTCCTGTGCAGTGATGGTAGCATCGGAGGTTGTACCTGCAGCTCACTCTCAGGTTTACTCCTCTTGCAAGTCTTCAGCGTACATGCTAGCGGTGTCATCCCTCACTCAGCAGCGCTGTGAAAGGCACGTGTGGCGACGTGATGAATTTCCAGTACACTTGAAAAAGTATTAAAGCTAGTGATTTGGGGATTATTCATCTGGAATATAGTTGTTATCTGTAATCTCTGCTCAAGGAAGGAGATTAACATGGGAACAGGCAGAGAGAATTGTTACTGAAATGATCAAGGAATTGGAGAGCTTTTCCATAGCATAAAAGATAGAAACATGAGTAATTAAGCAAAACAGTAGCAGTGTAGGGGATAGCAGATAATGTTGACACGAGAGCCAAAAGATATAATTTGATTAAGAATAAATCTGGAGTGGTATTTTTATAAAAGGTCAGTTAGAGCAAAGAAATTCTGAAATATTCTTCTAAGAGCAGTGGTGGGAGGGAAAAATAATCTAATTTTAAGATGGAACATAATATTTTAATGAAAGGATGAAGTGATGCAGTGCCATCAAAGGCAACCGTACTCACTCATGGGATCACCTTGCAGTCAATGTTCCTATAATCCTAAATATCTATGTACCATTTGAAAGCATGAACAGAATTATTACCACTCACAGGCAGTGGTAGTTAGACAGTTCCTTGTCCTAGACAGTACTGCCACAGTTGTGAACAGGTTGCTCATGGCAGGTCTTGCTTACGCAAGAACTGGTGCAGAGGGCTCTGCTGATGGAGCTATCACAGCACACGGGACATACATCTGTCCTGCATACGACAGTCCTGCATCATCTGCTACTGAGTCATGTGGCACTGCACGGGCAGCAGCAGAACAGGTGAGCTAATGAGGCTGCCACAGACTTAGCTTATTTTTAAATTAATGTTAACAACAACCTTATTTCTACATTGCCGTTTGAGCCTGCTGTTGTGCCAAGGCATTATTACCTTTTTGTAAGGTGATTCTGGAAATACCATGCTGCCCTCTTGAGGGTGCAGAATATATGATTTGGGTTTGGGGTTTTTTTAGCCGGTTACTGGAAAGGAAAATACATTTTAATGAAAATTTGTTTCTTATGGAAATAAGCACATTAGGCATGAGCATTTCAAAGCCATGCTCATGTTTGGATGTTCCAAAAGGAACTGGGTGTGCAAGTCCTTGCAAATGTCTTAATTTCTCCACTTTTAACTCCTCAAAAGTGCCAGTGATTGGGAGCAGAAACAGGGTTGCTTGGTTACAAGCATTGTTCTATTTAGATTTGAACACAGAAATAATTTGCAGCAAGCAGTGGGAGGAATCACAGTTCTAGAACTCTGGTATTGACCAGCAGTTCTGCATGAGTTGAGCCCTACTGCTATCAACAGTGGTGGGACATGCAGTGACTGACCCATCCCCTGCTGCAGAGATCTGGCTGCCTGGGAGATTCTTCCAGCTGCGGTGTCCCATTTGCAGTGATCGCTGGAGAGAACTGTGTGTCTGTTCTGGTGAAATGAGGAGTGCTGGGGGTTAGAACAAGGGCTGTAAAGCATATACAAAGTATAAGCACAGAGGAGGAAGAGGAAGACAGTGTGGCAGAAATTGCTTCTGATAGTTTGAGAGTTGTTTTAACACTAAAAAAAGGAAAGTTACTGGAGTGACTCTGCATAATAGTCTCTCTTAAATGAATTGTTTAACGTGGGACCAGATGGACAATGGTGGGGCTACAGTTAGGTGAAGTTAGGTTGCCTAATTGCTCCTTTTTTATTCATTGCTCTGGGAACCCATTAATCGTCCAGTGTGTTCATCAGAGACAAACAGACTGGAACAAAAGAGAAGGGAGCTGTTCAGGTCCCATGTGTTTCTGTGCCACTGTAAAGCTTGGATTTGACAGAAAATGAGAAGACATTTTAGCCCTCTGTCTTCTTCCCTTCTGCTCCACAGTGCCTGTGCCATTCCATGGGGTTCCTAGAGAAGATGAATGACAGTTTATCCAAACACGGTGACCTTCAGGGCTGCTGAATTGTCCAAAAAGAATCTTGAACTTTTAATATAATAATATCTATCATCTGAAACAATTTTTGTAAAACCTGCCAATTCTGACAAAAAAGGGGGGCTCCAGGCTGCTGGAAAGCAGCGTAGAGCTTTGGTGGACGTTTTCTGCCTCTTCAGAGCTCAGCCATAACCAGAACATCTCCAGAGTGAGCAGCATTACTCCTGTTATGCAAACATGGTGTCTACAAGAATATAGCCATGGCAGGTCCGAGGGCACAAGTGTACCTAACACCTGGGGTAAATAGTGAGGAGCAGGAGGCCTTGCCACATCCAAGAGCCCGCTCTTTGTAGTACAGATGGGAAAGTTATTCTCAAAACAGTAACTGGTGACACATCCACAGTGCTGGGATAAATTTTAGCAATACTGTTTCAAACGTGGCCAGAATGCTGAGCTCTGGAAGAGAGTTCTGGAAGAACTCTCAAAAACAGAACTAGAGGCATGACAAGAACAGGTAACAAATAGGAATTTTTTTAAAAAAAACCTATCCTACATTTTCTGTCTCAATGCAGCTCAATTATTCAGAAATCTCTTCCAGACAAGCTGTATGCAGCCAGGTATCTTCCTAAGCCAAGTGTTCTTTTGATGACGCTTTGCCTGGAACATTTGGAGCACTGCTTAGCAGGTTTTCTGTGGAGCCCGAGATACTCCAAGAGCAAACTTGCGTAGACATCTCACATGCAAAGCTGTTGTAGAGCTCTTGTTGAGACTCATGCACTTTTTGTAGTTGCTTTATTGTTTACCAGAAGTTCACGGGAAGTCCTTTTGTAAAGTTTATAGTTTTCCTTTTATTGTTGTCAAATTAACATTAGAGACATTGCTCATGCGTGGTTAGTGTTAACACCTGCTGTTACCCTGGTGAAATGTGTCTGATGTGAAACCTAAGCACAAGATTAGTAGGAGCTGTAGAGTATCTGTATGTTCGCGAGTTGCATTTCATCTATTTTATTCTGCTAACGTCCATCTGTATCTTACATCCCTGAACTTAAGACAGCCTTAACACAGAAAACCTCAAGCTTTTGTATGCAGTAAAAATAGGCATCAGTAAACAAAAGCAGCAGCTGTGAACTCAGCATCTATAAACTGAGCTGTTTCATGTATTTTCTTCTTTTTGAACTGAAGTTGTGCATAACATTCAGCTTAATGGCTAGGCCTGGAGCCATGTGACCCCAAACTCCTGACACTGTCTGATTAGGGCTAAAAAAGGTTACTCTGGATTGGTTCTAAACTGTGAAGAAACAGGAAACAACATTCAGTAACACTTACTGCAGGTTGGGAGAGGGTACGTGACCATTCAGCAAGGACACACTTTCCTCCTTTCCTCCTGCCTTGATACTGAACAAGGTGGGAGGCAAAGTGTTGTTACTAAAAGTGCTGTCCAAAGCACAACTTCTTAAAAACTGACACATTCATCTTGTTCTAATTTATAAATAAGATCTTTCTATCCTGCTATTTTTTATCCAAACTATGAATGAGATAAATGTATCAGAATATTAAACAAATTGTTTCTGTCTTATAATTTGAAGAGTGTAAACATAAAGTAATTCGATCTTGACAGAGCTAAGAATACATTTTTTAATGTAATCTTTATATTACAGAGATCCCGTGAGAGCAAAATTCACATTTTCAGCACAAGTTCCTGTAAAAGCCCACATCTGCAAAGCTGTATGCCTATGTTATGTGTATTCAGCAGGTTATTTGGGCTTGTCATGTGTTTTGGAGGTCTCATGGATAGAATAAGCATCTGTAGACATTGTATGCTTGAAAGCAACCAGTATTACATTACTAGAATTTCTTATGCAACTGTTACTACGGCTTCGTTTAAGATCAGGTATTTCACACTGCTACAGTAATCCTTAGATAACTGTGATTAATAATAGCAAGTTATACAATTTGTCATCTTAGATTCTGTTTCCTGGCAGTGGAGTGCTGTGTTTTACTTGGTTTCATTCTGCTACTGCATACTCATTGCTTCTGAAGTGGCACAACTTGAAGCCTCTCAGATATCCACACACAGAGTTCAGTTCTGTTGGTTTATGTGTTGACCTGGGACCCTTACTTCTCAGGCAGCTGAGACAAAAATGATAAAAGATTATGCAGATAGTAAATAGAAAATATTGTATGTTCTCCCTTAAGCTGTCATGGGCATCTTCCTAGTGAAGTAATGGGGGAAGTTCCTAAGGACCTTAATCATAAGCAAAAGGTAGGAAGAACATTTGCACAATCCAAAAAAGTCTCTCTTGGGAATAAGTTTCTGTCTATGGAGGTAATTAGAGAAGTTTCCGACAAGATCTTTAAGACAGAACTTGTCCTTGTGGCTTCTTACTCATTCCTGCCTCACTGAGGCACGAGAGGAGTAGTTGTGAATTTCGATATAATAGATATCCTGTGCTTATACAGAGAAGTTTGAAATGTTACTTTACTCTGAAAATTACTACCAATTGTATTTCCTTATCAGTCAGGTCTGCTTGACGTGCAAATTCAGTTATAACTTCTTACTCCAGACTAAGAAAAAGGATTAAGAAACTTTGCTTCAAGCAATAATTCCACTGACCCAACTCAGCTAAGAATTAGGGATCTGGATTCATTTCCAATTGCATCAGCAGTCTCTCTTACAAGTGCTAGTTGATGACATGTAAGCAGAGACCCTCTCGTCAGCACAGAGGTAATGGAATCAGTGCAGCCTGCAAATCTCTCCTAGTGTTGGTAGTGTCAGGATTGGAAAGGACTCGCTTGAACTGACAGTCCACAAGACTGGAAATTAAAGGGGAAAAAAGTGTGTGTGATACAATCGTAGTTACAATCTAGGCACTTGAAAGACGCTGTTTGAAACAGAAATTGTTTCACCATGTAAAAAGAGTACTAACAGATAGATGCCTTTTCAGAATCTTGAAGAAATACAGGCTGCATATTTTTTTCTCTTTCTGTCTAATTGATTCTCCATACAATTTCCCCCCTGTGATTATGAGTCAGCCTTGGCCCCAGTGTCCTGGACGACATGTAGTGGTCCTTAACTAAACAAAAACAGATGGACATCTAACCATAATTTTACGTAAGCATTTGCAGTCAGATAGACAATCCACCACACACCTTGGCATGTTCGCTATTTGGACAAAATTGAACCTATTTATGTTCAGATTATCAGTTAAAGCTTTCTGCAGTATCAAGTTGTTCAAGTTTCATTATAAGTAAGATTTAAAGTTTTAAATTCAGGAAAATGGTTTAACGGCATGAGGGATGTCTCTTTAAGCTTATGTTTCAAATATTAGATCATGATGAAACATCATCTGTATGTGACCTTCCAAAGGTCAGGATGAAGGAAAGACTTTTAGGTTGTTTTGGTAACAAGCATATCACCAACAATGGCAAAATAGGACAGACTGAACTTATAAACATTACACCAGGCCTGTTGCTAGAGATAACATGTTTGCTAAACTTCTCAAAATGAGCTGATACCACAAGTGAGCTCGTCATGATCAGCACTAGGACATTTCCTGCTAAGACTGGCTAGCAGGCTGGTATATTATTGCTTGCCCAAAATATTGAACTTACGAAGTGAAGCTATCTTTATTTTGTGTAAATAAGCACAAGCATGCTCTCCTGGAAGGACAAAAAGGTTGCTAGCAAATGCAAATAATGGAAAATACCAGTATGCTAATGACAAAGACATTTGAAGTCAGTCTGTTTTTAAGGAAATCTTACTGCATTGCTAAGTGCAGAATTTCTACCTTTCAGTCTTTTCAAACAACATAATGTTTATATTTTGAATTCAGCAAAACTGGGCTTTAATATTTAAATAAGTTCTCTTAGCACACCTAAGCAGAAGTTGTATCTTAAATTTTGGGACTTGAAAACACACTAGACTTGGTACTCCATGAAATAGGAGAGGAATGTGCTCAGGTTCTGGTGTGTGATGTTCATTGCCTTCTCAGAGATCGCTTCATGTTTTGGAAGTCCCCAGAAGCCAGAAGAACAGCGCAGAGTCCACTTAGGAGGGCAGGGATAAAAAGAAAGTGGAGAAATAAATGCTTAATCAGATCCTTAATAAATGCTACGTCAGAGCACTTGCCTGCATTTCCAGAAGGAAGTAACTGGAATTGGTCAGTGGTATTTTTGTAAAGATTGGTAAGTATTAGAAACATTCTGTAGCTATTCAGTCTCGTTTTCAGTGGCCTGTAAAGCCAGGCTGTGCTGTTGTGGGCCTGTGTGCACCAGTGACAAGTCTGGGGGAACTGGCAGAACTTGACAAATAAAGCAGCAGTTGTGTTGCAAAAGTTGTTCCAGTTGCTGAATGGAAAGGGATGAATGTTTTGCAGAACAGTGTCCCTATTCCTTGCTTTTGACAGAAGTAGAGCACACAGCTTAAACACTCAGATCTGCTTTGCCTTGGTTTGAGCAGCCTTCTGCACTGGAGCCACTCCACTTCAGCCGCTCTGCGTTAACTCGGGGGCACTTCCACTGCGCCTTTCCCTTGCTTTTGCTTCGTATCTTGGAAGCGTTCTTACCAAAACAAAAAGTCATTTCTTGTCTGACAAGTAAAACCATATTTCACTGATTTTGAGGTGTACAAAGGCGCTACTGAGCAGAATGAGAAACCACGGCGTTGAATTTAGCACTGCTGCTGCTGAATGAGATGCGATGTGCAGCGGCTCTGCGGGGGTAGCACAACTGGTTCTACTGTGCGGCAAAGCAAGTGAATGCTTGGCGTGGAGGCTCGGGTCCACGGAGCTGATGGCTTGTGTACAGGTGCTACTCTGTCATGTGATTAGGCAATACTGTAGTATATAAGTGGAAGCCTGAACATATGTTTATATTTAGTTTCAAATTGCGATTGGGACATTTTTGAAGCCAATTGTTTTTAGAATCAGCATTATAACATTTCTTATGTTGCAAGAGAACCCCACCTACACAGAGAAGAGATGACCTTTTCTAGGAGCATATGCTCAATATGTTAAATATTTTAATTAATTTCAAATAAAGAAACAGGCCATATTTTTTTGCAACATAAAAATTCTGACGACCTTGAAAGAAAATTACAATTGTGTCCAGTTTTGTATTACCTAATCTTTGCTACTTGTCAGTGTTTTGTTTGTTTGTCTTAGGGGTTGAAAATTTAACCAAAATTTCAGATAAAGAGCTTTGAAAGAAAGTTGAGCTAAACCAAATATAGCTATTTTTATATAACAGAGGAGAACTCCTGAGTACTTTTGGAAATGTCAGCGATAATCAGGGAATTTTCACACTATCTGTAAAGTGTTGTAAGCAAAGTCTTGCCTTCTCTAGGTCTTCACAGATTAGTTTTCATTACTATATCTATTTCTGCTTGTGAGGAGTCATTAAAGAAAATACATTTGCCAAAATTACTTGGAAGGAACATAGGCTAATTTCAGAGGGTTGAATTTGCACTTAGATCTGAATATGTGGTTCTCTGACTTTAAATTGGAGGAGAGCAGAGGTTAGTCATGTCCTGTCGTTACAGATTGTGAACATGTTGAGCAATTCTATTTTTGTCTTCAAGTGTCATGAGACTATGACAAATGGAAGTACGTATGTGCTCTGTGTGTGCAATCACAGCCACCTAAAGTCTGCCTGCAGTTACTCTTCACCTTCAGTGAAACAGATGGATTAAGGGAGAAGAAATATTTTGCCTCATGTTCCTTCCTAGTTGCTGGAAATGCTTCATTTAAGAAAAGTAACTAGTTCGAATTGTGTGGCCTTATAATGATTATCTGCAGCAGTATGTTGCCAGAATCTTGTTTGGCAGAAAGTGTCAAGTTGTCAAGAAAGTTGTCTGGCATAATGGAAATAGAAGACTTTTTTCCTCAGGGGTACGATTTCCGTATTTGTGGGATTTATGTACTTGCAATGAAATGACACCATAAGAGTCTTCCATGTCTCTAAAAATCAAATAATTATTTTAATTTCCTTGTCTATGTACAAAACAGTATTTTCCAAAACGAAAAAGCCTTTTAATCTTGAAAGAATAGGAAAATAGCACCATCATTTTTTTTCCCTGCAACTAAGAATAATCACTGAGCAGAAATCCAGGCATATTGTCCTGGCTTGACAGCCAAACTGCTTTGTGTGTTAGTCTGAGCTGTACATTAGCAAAAAAGACTGCGCAGCCATAAATCTTTAAAGTTGTTCCCTATTGATACCACTTACCTATGACAATGAAGGTCGCACTTATCTGGCTGCTGCTGTGATTTGAAATCTCTTCTTCTTCCATTTCCGAATTCAAAGTAGTAATGCAATTATCTTGCAGTAAATCCTCGGGATAGAAAAGCTTCGCTATTTCAGTCACAAACAAATTAAATACTTGTGCAATGTTATATTAAAACTCATTGCTGGCCCTGTGAAAAAGACATTCTTCTTCTCCTAAGGTTCCTCCAGTTGACCATTTGTCCAAAAATGAGCCAAAATGTTTACAAAGGCGGTTGTATGTTACTTGCAAATGCACTGCTGTTCAATCTCCGCTTCGTTCTCATGGTCAACACATTTTATCAGTCGCTCATTTACACATACAAATGCCAGCTTGCATTTGTCAGCCTTACCAGTATCCATTTCCTTTATTTAATTAAGCTTTATGCTCAGAAAATTTATGTTTCAGAAAACACGGTATTTAAATTTCAAATCCTATCATACCACTTAATCCATTTTTCTGGTGCAAGATTTACTTTTAATTCAGGATTTGAATTATGGTCAACCTCCTTGTTCCAGGCAATAGAGTTTATTAGGATGGATACACACAATACGGCACGAAATGAAAATGTGAGGAACAGAAAGCTAAATCGCAAAGCCAGCAGTGGAGGGGAAAAAAAGACTAGTGATTTTGGGGGACTAGTGATTTTGGAAGGCCAGTGTGTTTCCAAGTCCTCATTTTCAATAAGCGTCACTGAGGTTTCCCACAGTGCCAAGATCTGTCGTCATTTCTTACTAATCAGGCTAAGTCTGAAAAGCACAGTCTGTACATTTACAGAACTGCTGTCAAACTCTTCGACTAGTTGAAAAGAAAATTTACATCTTCCATTCTCAGAAATGTTGTGGCTTTCTTTTCACATTTCCTGCACTAAGACAAACTGCCCTAGAACTTAGGCTCAGTACCTTCAGGAAACACCTCTCATATTAATACAACTAATAAACCTTCTGAGGCTGCCTTCTCAGGTGCTCACGTGTATGAGAGATTTTTGCCATTCGGTGTTAAAAATAGGCTTTTTAAAAGGGAGAGGAAGAAAAAAAATCTTAAAATTATCTAGAAATTGATTGTTTCATTTAGTGGAAAATGAGACTAAAAAGTAAATGAGTAAGATTTTAAGGTGTTCTTAAATAAGAGGATGTATTTTTAGGAACAAATTAAATAACCAGCAGATGGGAATCAGTATTTCTGGAAAAAATTAACTTCTCATTTCTAGGTACATGGCTTAAGATTGACGAGAGTTTCCAGCTACCTGTCTTATGCATCTCTAAAATGTAAAAGTAAGTAAAACCAACTTAATTACCCACATATCTTCCTGCATTAGGAAACATTTATTGGCTAAAGCACAAAGCGTGTATGACTCTTCCTTAGAAATAAATGTTTGCTAGTGATTCTTTATTCTGTCCCCCCCATACCACAGTGGCTTTGCTAAATCCCAGTATTACGAGTAGTAATAAAATTACTTTCTTGCTCCCCCTTTCCATCCTTCCCAGGTTTATCTAGTAGATTTAAAGCAATAATTAGACTAAATTATCTTAAGATTACTTTGTGTTGTTTCACCCTTGTAAATTATTCATACGAAATAATGCAACTTAAAAAAATCACTTAAAAATAACCTTCTCGCCGTACTCCAAACTCACATCCGCAATTCTTGTTGAAATAACTTTCCCATAGTTTCAGCCAGTAAACCATGTCGAAATGTCGTATGTTTCCCTGTGTCACTGCACGATGCTATCCCAAGAAACGGGGCTTTTGCGAAGTGAGCTTAGAGGATCTCTGCTCTGGGATTTATACAATGCAATAAAAAATGACAAAAAACAGAAATGCAAACGTATTTTAAAATGTAATATTAGCATTGTCAACATGAAAGACTTTATTTACCTCTCAGAAAAGAAAATATTCAGAATAGTTTAATTTGTTTCTGGGAATGCGCAAAAAAGTTTCAACAACTAACACACAGTGTTTCTTTGCAAAATAGCCCTGTGCATGATGCTGAAGCCGAAATGGGTTTTGCCCACTGGTATCTGCGTTCCTGTAAAAGAAGGTCATTAGCTTCTGTTGTGACTGCTCCTTTTGGACCGCCTGTCTTCGTCTTTATACACGTTAAACAATAAATACAGATAGTCTGTTAATATAGATTAGAGGTTAAACTATTATTTATTGTCAGAGTTTATGGAAAGATTCAGTATGACCTTCTCTGCCTACAAAATAAGTCATGTATTTATCCCAGGCAATCCATTTGCAATGAAACAGGAATTATAATCCTCCTGAAGAGGTACAGGCATGCGTGCAGAACCTGAGGTGTGAGGGTAAGACCTGGTGAGGCGCAGTTGCTGAGGTAGGGCATCACAAATACACATCGTGTCATGTGTCTGAGCATATTAGAAGAGGAAATAGTTAAGAAACAAGAGATTTTCTCCTGCAATTTTTTATGTCTTCTTTTAAATGTTGTCTGGGATTTGGGCAGAGCTGAGCATGAGAAAAGTATATAGAACATTTTCATTCCTTTGAGCTGATGCAGTAAAAGAGAGATACAAAAGTAAACAAGAGAAACTAACATTCTGTTTCATGTGTTCCTTTGAGTAGAAATAGCTGAGGAAAAATCAGTGTAACAACCACCCACTGACTGTGGCTTCATCACCTCACACTGGCTTGGAACAGTACTTCTGCAACATACCCTCAGTCCAAACACATCTCGGGAACAGGGCTGCAAAGTTTGCTGTGACCTTGAAACCATGAAGGTACTTCCTGCCTGCATATAGTACGGAAGCTTCTTGTTAGAATGAAAAGAAGCTCCATATCTGAACATCCTAACCTGTGAGGATGTCAGAAATCCAGACTAAGCCTTCCATAACGCTAAAAATGGAGAGAAGAGAAATCAAGAGAAGACCTAATAAAAAGTAATTTTCTCTTTTATAAAGCAGCCACAGTCTTCTGCTTCCTCACCTGATCGATCTTTCAGGCCCTGACCAAATTCTGACCACTTAAAAAACTTGAAAAGTCAGTTCATTCTGTAGCACCCCCAGACTTCACCTGTGAGCACACCACAGTATTACAGACAGAAGTAAATGAACCATAATGTCTCTCTGAAGAAGAAATCAAATCCAAGACGTGGCCACCTTTGCTAGCCTGACTTGTCAAAGCATGTGAAAAAATGCTTTGAGGAGGCAGCGAAGAAGTCTAACGGGCAGCTGGATAAGTACTGGTCGTACGGCTCTACACCATGGCAAAAGCAGAGGAGGGAGGGGAGTGCCCTACCGCCAGGTATGAGGTCGGTTAGAAGTGGCGGTAAAGAGACTGTCTAACATTGCTTCTGCAGTATGTCTGTGCAAAGGGTTACGTGACTGCATTGCCCCCGTGTTGTCCAGGAGAAATCTGCAGGACGCTGGTTGGCTGCTCAGGCTAACTGAGGTAGGAGGACAGTCATTTTATCTAGTGCATCTTCTTTGTTTCAAAAGCAAAATGCTTAGAGAAAGACTGAAATATTTTAAACACGTGAAGAAATAAGGTCACGGTTCATTTCCTAGATGATGTCTGGGCAAGTGCCTCTGAAGCCTGAAGCACTCTGGTTAGTTTAACATGTTCATTTATTCTTCAGAGCAAACCCCCAAATATCAAATTCATTCCATAAGACACATAGAGAAGTAAGTCCTTATCCAACCCTTTCTTACAAATATCTTTACAAAAAGTATGTGAAAACCAGCCAGGAAACCTCATAAGGATAGGAACAAATTCTGCATTCTCAGGAGGATGTTTATCTGCAAAAAGCTGTTGCTGTAAAGGGGAGTAGGTGGGTCTGACTGTACTGGCCAGAACCCTGGAGATAATACAAGGTAAGAAAAACGTGAGAGGAGACTTCAGCTCCTCAACAGTGTTTTAATGGTATGCTCCTGCTAAGAACCTTGTTCTGCATAAAAGTTCATTGATTTCGATTATGTTGCCCTTCTTGCAGCATGGAAAGAATCTCTACACATGGACAAGGTTACAGCAGGCATATATTTTTGAGACAAAACAGACCAAATCTAGTACTGACATTTGTTTGTGAATGAATTGTTATGAAATACACCTTGTTTTTCACTTTTTTAACCGCCTTTGTGGGAAATCTGTCATTTCAATGAGCAGAGGTTTTTTTTCCCCTCTTTGTCTTGGGAAAGATCAAAATCTCCAGAGAAATTAGTTTCATGGTAGCACGCTGGTTCAGATTTGTGCTGACTCTTGTTTTTAGACTCCTCATAGCAGGATCTGCTGAATATCTCCTAAGTTTGGTTTTGTTTAACATACAAAGGACTAGTTATTTCCTTGCATATCACACACTTTAAATTGAATCCTGTCTCCAAACACCTCCCAATGTCCCCTGCAACTTTCCTGACAGTTCATGCTTTATATATATACCCCTCTTTCTCCCTGAAGTATTCAAGTATTTGTGAACAAGTAAATTTAATCTAGTTTTTCAAATTAGTGTCTTAATTTAGTCAAACTGTAAGTTCTATACCTGACAAGATGTTGGCTAGGGAATCAAATAAGAGAAATGCTTTAATGAAAGTTACTTTAATCTACAGGTGTCAAAAGGTTCCCCGCTTTTGTGAGGTGTAGGTGATTCTACATTTCATGTTAACTGGCTGAGTTGTACAGCAGCATTTTCTGTAGTGTGAAATAGGTGGTGCGGGACGTTCAGTGGAACAGTGCCTCTCGGTGGGAGCTCTGTGGTGGTGTTCCTGGTCGTGTTGCTTTTGAAAACTCATGTGGAAAACGGTTTCTCGTTTTAGTGAGCTCACTCCTGAAGGGAATATTAAACACATTATTGCTAACAATAAGCACTGCCTTGCTCACGTCACCGAATTCTTTCAGTACTGGCTATACAAAGAGGTGAGTGCGATTGGGAGCGAGTCTCAAAGGGCAGTTTGTTGGGCTTCTGCCCTGACTGTGCCGCGGGAATCCAGAGTGCTTGTCTCACCAGCGCCCAGGCAAGACCATTTTATGCCTGCCAGCTTGAGATACAAGAGCTACAGGGAGTTCCTCTCAGCTTGCAAACCATGAACAGTAAAGACACCACAGCACAAATGTTTTCTGGAGACACGAATCCTATCAGTGATGCACAAGCTGGCACAAAATCCTGTTTACATGCTGCTTTTGCAGGGAACTAAAAATAGGAAAAATCTAAGTTAATGAACAAAGAGCTGACATGATTCTAAATTTAAGCAAGGAGCAATTTGGGGGGAGGAAGTATGTGCTTTATATAGCTCGCTTCAGATGGTGGCTTCGCTTTAAAGGAGGTTTCACTTTGTCTTAGGTAGCTTGGATGCATTGATGTAAAGAGGTTTAAAAAGTACAATTAATTAACTTCTGCTGTCACAACAGACAATACCGACCTCTTATTCTTTCTTACCTTCTTTACCGAGGACACAGAGGGAATGATCACTATTGTAAGCATACTTTGAAAAATGTGGAATACTGTAATAAATGGATGGCCTTTCTTACACAGGAATGTAATCCCTGAAAAAAATTAAGTTTTTCCATGGAATCCATGAAAAAAATTAAATCCATAAATCAATTTAACCACTTCTTTTCTTTTTTTCCTGTGTGAGAGTCACAGTGAGGCAGACTGCCACACTTACTGTTTCTGGCCCACAATCTCATTGCTTGCACAGCTGCCACATCATGGTATTACCATGAATGGCTTCAGACACAGCCAAATTAACATCTAAACAATTTAGTCCAAAGGGCTTCCACTTACTGGTCTCACCATTAAGGCTTAGACAATAGAACTGCTGATTGTTAATACATCATATCTCCTGGCACATGTAATGTCAGTGATGTCCATCATATTTTATGTGCACCCACATAGGCAGTGAAAACTGTATTTTTCAAACCCAGCAAGATCATATGAAATATGACCTTTAGGACTCACTTGTTCTGCTGTCCATATGATATCTATCTCATGGTTAAATACAGGGTTTTTTCCTCTCAAATACATTGTACTATTCAGTTATTTCTAATATAGCTCAGCCTTTCTTTGACCTTGAATAGAGAGTGATGTTCTACTGGCAGGTTACTGCTAGTACTGCAGTTACTCACACTGATTCCTCCTCAAAACAATTCAATGGGTTGTTACTGGGCATATGGACCTGGTTTCTGTTCACATCGCGAGCTGTTTGCACTGTTCAAAACTTTTAGCCATCTGACAGTGTACGGAGCTTTATTTAAAATGACCGTATGTCACTCGTCCAGCTGCTGGATCGTGTGGGCTCTGTGTTACTAGTTACAGACCTGCCGGGCTCGCAGGCGCTGCGGAGACGCGGTGTGACTGCATTAGGGTCTCACACTCTTACCCCCAATCAGGCCTCACCCTAGACTGAAGTGCATTGATAGGAGAATGTTTAAATTTCTTCTCCGTCAGCTGTAATGTTTTATTCGTGCATTTTTAGGTTGCCTACTCACAGCCAAGTAAAATCAAATTTAGGGAGCTTTTTAAACCAAGCCTTGAACTTCTGTATTCCCAGAGCTCGAGAGCTGTGCTACACAGCGTGTTACAGGTGTTCATTGCTGCCAGTTCTGCTTCCCAGCAGCAAGGAAAGAGGGATTTAACCAGATGGGAGTGCTGGGCACTGATGAGTTTTTGCTTTACCAAAGGCTGATTTGCAAGAGGCTTTAGGATTTGTTATGTGTGCACAAGGCACACTGCTCTGACGAGATGTGATGACTGGTGTAAGTCAGCGTGGGATTTTACACTTCTAAATTCCTCTCTTTATTGTTTTTTATGCTTTTCTTAAACATTTACATTGAAAGTTGTTGTTAGAAGAAAAGGCTGTAAAAAGCAGCCACTGAAGCAATATAACCCAGGTGTTACAGAAGTCTTGGGCAGTAAACCAGCATTACTCTTCTCCAGAAAATAAATGCTCTCATGTCTTTCAGCGGAGGCTCACTGCTTCCTTCAAGTAATAAGGTGGAGCCAAGAGAGCATGTGGCCAGTGAAAGGCGATACAGAAGTGATGAGCACAGAGCAGTGACACTGAAAGGATCCTACAGTTTAGTCACCAGTTGTTGCTATCAGCCACGCCAAGGCAGCCACGACCACAACTTCTGATCGTATGATAAGGTGTAAGAATTACTGAGAGATACGTACCTGACTAATGTAATTATCTAAGCAGAGCCCTTTTTATGTTGCCATACTTACTCTTCCTGCTTGCTTTTTTTTGATTTTAGGGACATGCACAGACTTTAACAGTTCAGTTGCTGAAATGACACAATAGTTTGGCCCTCAAAGTCCAAAGTTTTTGTTTTCAAATCTTCACTAACACAAAGCTAAAAAGAACACTCTTGTACTTCTGTTTGAATACCGTTTTTGTGCTCCCAAGGATTTAGGTGCAATTTAGGTGCAATTCTTCCACTCTTTAGCAGAGCCTGGATTCTGATACTGATCCTTAGGGTCCCTCTAGGTCTCTTCTTTTATAGGCAAATCCCAGGCTGGAGTCTGGGTCTGCTCTGGGTCCAGGCCTCTGCTTCAAGCTGGCAACTAGTTTCCATAAGTTTTGAAATGAAGAGATTTTGTGGCTCCTTGGACTATTTCCTGTTTCAACCACTGGCTTTTTTGGCCTCCCTCTCACCCGCTGAAGAACAAGGTAGGTTTGTTAACAGTACAGCTGGGCTTTCTTAAAAGCATTAGTTGTCCTGTGGCAAACAGTGGCGTTAATGACCTGACTGCCGTGAGATGCTTGCTTGGCTGTTACATCGCCTGCTGCCCGTGACAAGGGAGTTTG
>NW_010415978.1:0-8217 GCF_000710305.1 Buceros rhinoceros silvestris | reverse complement strand
TGCTGAGACACAGAAGTGGACGAAAGGGAGCAGAGCAAGATCTCTGTTAAGCCATACTCAGTCATTCTCGGTAGTCTTTCTGTGATTCCATTCAGAAAATAAAAATGCAAACACCCCCCTGGAAAGTGATTTCTTGTTTTATGAAGGAAGGAAAGTTGCTGGGCAGGAAACGAAAGTTGCAATGTCATGATGAAGGACGGTCACAACGAATGAAGGAAGTGAATGTCACAATATTGATTTCTCAAGTTTGTGGGAAAAAAAAATCTGATCTAATTAAGACAAAATCCCCAACCTCAACCAAAAAAAAAAAGTTAAAATGTGTTTATATCAGAATAATGAAAATACTGACTTGTGGTACTTTAAAGATGGCGAGTTGAGATTGGCTTTTGCAATTCAGCTTCACAGGTGTTGATTCCATTTTATGAACAGTTCATATTTGAGGCTATGTGTTTTAACAGAATAAGGGGAGGAAAGTTTATATAGGAATTCCTGATCGGCTGTCCTGCTTACCTGAAAAGAAAGGCAGCTGGTTCTTTCACAGCGTTTGTCACTTGCTCTAATTATTTTCAATCTACTGTGGTGTTTTGGAAACAAACCTGGTGTCAATAAACATGCTTTTGTTTTAGGTACTACTAAATATACACCCCATTATAGACAGCCTGCCCACCAGTAGCTGGTTGTGGGAGAGGTAGCACGGAGCTCCTCAGAAGGGTATTCAGGAAAGCGTTGCCAGGGCAGGATGTAGCGCGTGCGGAGCAGAGCACGTGGCAGAACCACACGAGTTAAAGAATTGCTCAGGAAACGTAAAAGGAGACTAGACACAAACTGGTAAAATGTATTAAAAGGCATGATGGCACCGTCAGGGAGCTAGAAAATCTAATCTGAGGTAATCTCTGCAGTTCTGTAACAAAACCTGGCAGATTCATTACAGCCGCAAACAAGGAGCCTGACCAGCAGTAAGCAACTTAATTTGTAGCTGCAAGAGTGTCAATTCACAAGAAAATCTCTTTGTGCTATACTAATTCAAATGAAAATTACAGGAGGGATTATGCGAATAAAATATTGAGATAAGTATGCTCAGAAAAAGTAACTGTTTACACAAGTAAAGAAGTTTTCTTAAGGGTTACTTATTTATCTAGAGTTTGCTCTAGGTACAAAACCCCTGCAATGTTACGCATAAATCAGCAATTGATGTCGGAATGTTTTCACCATTTCTGTTTTGCTTAATTTCAGTATATCTCATTTAACTTTAGAAGGAAATTAGTAGTGATTTACGTGTCCCAGAGGTGTCAAAAGAGATTTCAAGCAATGTTAGGCATAAAGAAATAATCCCACTTTATTTTTATGCCTTCTGCAGACTGTGCAGAGGAATAATCGGAATGGATTAGGAAACTGGGGTAACACCTGTCAAGTAATGTTATGTGTGAACATCTATGAACTCTCAAAAGTTAAACTATTTTATGTTAACTTCCTCAAGTGCTTGAGAGAGAAAGGAACAAAAATAACCTAATTTCAAATTGATTTGTAAAGATCTACATTCAGTTGGCCATTTTTATTTGCTTGGTGCATACAGCTTTATCCAGTGCTTTGTAAATTTGTCATTTCTGGCTGAACTCGCAGTTCTTTGCCGAACGGATTTTTCTGCATCTTCCATGAGAGCCAAGCAGAAAAGGGGGTAGCTTTGGCCACGGGATTTCAGTCTTTGCAGCCATGTCAGCGTGCATGGGTCTGCGGGTGTTTGGGGGTACGCAACACTAGTGGCACACCCGCTGTTTTGAGACACGCTGGCTGTGAGGCTGAATGACTAACCCCAGCCACGCACGTGGCTGGGAGACGCTGACACTGCTGTTGATGGTTGTAACTGGGTAAGCTAATTTTGGGAAGCGAGTCTGGTCTGGATTTAACACGCGTATAGCAAACAGAGCACCCTGTTATTTAACTGTTCCATTACGCTTCCAGAAGGGGTACCTGTGGTGTCAGGAGAGAAAGCCTCACAATGGAACTTCACGAAGGTTCAGGAAATAGGCTTGTCTCCTGCTGAGGGGTAACTGAAGTGTCTGCCTGGTCTGGAATAGGCTATTTGGATTGCAAGCATTCAGTTAATATGCAGTTCTGCCCAGAACCTAGACAGTCTGCGATCAGGGTAGAGGGTACGGTGTGTAGGTGTTAGAGGTCTCGATTTGTTGAAACCCAAGAAAAAGCTTTTATGATCGTTTTATTGATATTAGCTCTGTGGTGACTCTAGGGGATGCCAGCAGAAAATATTTTTGGTGAGTTTACTGGTGTCACCACACAGCTGGCAGTTACAGAAGGCAAAGAGGCAGTTAGCATGGCTAACGTGCCGTAACTTGTACCCAGTGATGACTGGAATGCCTTTATTACCCTCCTGGAATGATACACAGGCCCATCATGTGCAGCAAAAGAAAGAGGTGAGGGCTCTGAAAGGATGCCTGGGCTCATAGGAGAAGTATGTTGTCAGCTGTTAATAACTCTTGACTGCCTCATTCCACATTCCACTTTGTTAAATTTATTTATGGTGTTATTTCTTGTTCATACCATTTGCAAATGTTCTTTTATTTATGGCTAAAGCCAGCCCCTGCATTATCTGTGGGAACTGGAAGCACCTACCGTTTCTTTGTGCTGAGATGCTATTTGAGTGTGTCTGCAGCATGCATCAGTCTGGCAACCAAATTACACGGATCCCTTTCATGATTTATCCAGCTTCCAAACTCCTGGAGCAATGAGCATAATAAAAAAAGGATCGTGAAATATTTCCATGGTTAAATGTCAGAGCTAATATATCAGAACACACAGAAATGGGGATTATGTATAACTGTAGACATTATTCTGCATTTAAATGTGCCTGATTTGTCATAAAATAATTTCTCTGTGATTCCAAAAAAAACCTAGTAATGTCATAAGAGATTTCACCCGTTCAGAGCTTACAGGAGAAATTATCAACTCTCAGACTGGTTCATGGAACAGAAATTCTCATTTTGTCTTTTTGAAGGGTTTTGAGGGTTTTTTTTCTTTTCCTTATACAGTTTGATGGTACATTTTAAATTATTTTTAACAGAGAAACAATGAAAGCAATGGTATTTATGCAAAAATAATCTGAATGGGACAGACCCTGAAAAGAAGCATGATTTTAGCATTAATTTTTATTGAATTTCTTAGCTATAAACCCAGTGTGGTAAAGCAATGGAGAGAAAGACTCACTTCCCATTTTTAGAGACGTGCTCAATAGTATTCCCAAGAGAGATGTAATTGTTCGCCTTACATTTTAACACATTTAAACACTATCTGCCAATTAATGCTCATCAGTGAGTCTCAAATAGTGGAGGATGCTGTTATCCTAATGATCTTGTCACTGGCCTGTGAGACAGCCAGACTTCTGAGATGTTCAAGAGTCCATTTATTTCAGCAGGGAGTGAAGCTGGATTAGACCTTTACAGATCTGTCTTTTCTCATCTTTCTTCTACTATTTTTCATGTAGACATCCTTGTAAAGCTAAACAATAATATTGTGTACTTCACTGTTCACGATCCACCCAGCAAAGAAAACTAAGTTTCTCCCCTTTGCTCCCATCTAGACGCGCCAGGCCTTGTACAGGATGTGTGGAGTTCCTTCCGCTGGCACCTGCGGCTCAGAAACGTGAATCACGCAGCAGCACCATCTCTCCCTTGCTCAGTGATCCCAGATGCCAAACGCTTCTTCCTCTGGCCAGTGATGCAGACGCAGGTACAACCCCTGCAGCATGTGATTCAGCTTACAGAGTTTGAGATACTGGGGCGGAAAAATGTTGAGTTGTACCCACTGCATCTGTGTGGGTATGTTACATTTCCTTTTCCACTTGACACGTATCCAACTCATTTTTAACATAAATACTGACTGTTATTTCTGTTAGTAGGTTCTATTTTTGTGCTCTGTTTTCTATGTTTGTTTTCAAGCCCACATTCACATTGGTACCTGTCCTAACTCATTTAACACAATGTGCCCATTGTTATTCTGGAGAAATCCGAGTCGGGACATGCAAATGTGGGGACCTGACCTCTTGGCCTTTGATGCTGAGTAGTTGCACAAAACGATCACAACTAGTAACTTGTTAACTTATGACATAGTTATTTCAGAGCAGTCTTTTTTCATATTTGAAAGACTGTTAAACTTATTTCCAGTTGAAATAACATATTTCACACATTCTCTTGTCTCACCAAAGAATCTTACCAAATGCTAGTATTTCAGTTTAATATTTTATTTCAGAAGATAATGCAACTTCATCCATGCCTGCATGTACAATATGGCAGCTCATCCAGGTAGACACATGATGGTTTCTGTGCATAGCCAAGATATGTAAATATGAGACTTTCCACAAGATAAAGGCAAAAGCCAAAGCCTTGCAGTTTGTTACCGTCAGCTGTACACTGTAAGCACAGGTAAAGCACAGCAAAGCGCAGTTCATGTGCTCAGCCCTGGAAGTGTTACTCACCAAAAGCTGTCTTCAGTAAGAGACGGGCAGTTCTCTCAACTGCCCCTGTAGTCACCAGGCAGGAAAAGGGTTCCTCTGGGTTATTGGAATAAGCCTGCGCGTCCGGCTGTGGAAGGCGCTGGGAGTGGCAATCCTCCTGGCCGTGCAGGGTGAGCCTAGCACCAGGGGCGTCTCTGAGCATCTTCTTCCTCTCACCCCACCCCTGCCCCAGGGCTACAGCACCACTGAGTGAGATGCTCATGCAATGTGCCATTAAGGCAGTGGCATTAATTGTCTGGCATCTACATCCTTTTAATTTTCCTGTTTGGACTAAAACAGGACGGGCGGGAAGGAGGGGCTCTGCCAGCTCTGCTGGCTGCTCTTCTGTGGCACTGTAGTTCTACCACTCTGATTTCCAGCGATTGTAATGCTTACTGGGAGGGCATCGGGTAGGCTTTGTGACACAGTCGTATTTATGCAGCACAAGCATCACTGCAAATATTAAGTCTTTTGTGGTTTTTTAATTCCAGTAAGCCAATTTATGAAGTGCCTTAGTCAGAGGGAAATGCCCCAGTCAAACAGCTGAGACAGCAGTTGTTTGGGGATTTTTTTGTTGTGCCTTCTGCTGGCCATTTCAGGAGGAACCTAAAAAGAAGTCTGATAATGCAACAAAAGTAATTTAAAAATAGTAATAGAATTTCCCTGTGCAGATTGTTACTCTTTAGTCCTTTTTATTTCTCATTTTGATACCCTAATTCTTTCAGGCTATTTCATGCAGTAACTTACTTAGGCAATTTAACAATGAAAAGCAATGTAGGTAAGTGCATTTCTGGCTGAAAACTCCTCAAGCAAGGGAGTTTCACAACACAATATACTATGTCACAAATATATATTTTAACACAGGACTCAGGGTTTACTCCTCCTGCTTCACAAGAATGTATCAAGGCCAGTCAGTTCACTTAGCAATCTCTTTGACCTGTCACTCTTTGCCTCAGTTAGGTTGCAAACTTTTCAAGACAAAGCCTGGTTTTGATTTATTGTTTTATAACATGATCTGGTCAGGCTTTTTTTGGCCTTCTAATATTTACCATTTTTCATCCATTAAAATCGTCCTGGAATGTGCTCAAAAATGGGTGAAATACATTATTACAGCACAGAATAACTGTCACAGGTTGAGGTTGCATGATTTTTTGTGTCTGGTGGTTTGGTTTCTGTTTGACTTTCCTTGTAATCTGGATTAACATTTTTGATACTCGGGCAATGGTAAAAAATAGTTCCTCTTTTGTTGGAGCTTTTCGTGTGGAAGTTCAATAACATGCACTGAAACTTCAAACTCTCCTATTAGATCCACCAGGAAATTTTTATGAAACAAGCTTTCAAAGTGACAGTAAATGGTTGTATTTTCAGGAAAAGTTCGTTTTCTTGTATCTCATCTCCTTCGCATTGCAGTGTTTGTAAATAGGTTTTCTGTCAAAGACAGACTCTATTACCATTTATTAAGCCAGTCACTAAAATATTGTTTATCTTTAAAGTGAATAGATATTTTCTAATTTCCATTAGAACAATTTCTACAAAATATTCTTGTAACCGTGAGATACAACATGAGATCATGGTCTCTCTTTTTACCTCATCTCTGATTATACAGGGAAACAAATTTGGATGTCCTCCATTTTGAATTTCTCCTGTTCAGTGGTTGTATATTTAATTGCTTTAGTGGCTGTGTATTTAATTTCTTTTTTTTTTTTTTTTTGACTGAAATTGTATTCAAAGTAATTTTAGTGAAGAGTGAGGAAGGCAGTTCTGTCAAGTGATCTGCACTGGTTTAGCTGCCTGCAGAGCTTGCTGATTCACATCATAATCCTAAATTCATGACCTGAAATACATTTCTAGTCTTCCTGCTGTTTTTTCCTCCTTAGAGAACTGCTGTGGTAAGAATTCTGTCTTTAGCTGAGATGCATAAAGGTGGCTGAAAGGCTTCACCTTCCATAACGGAATGTGTCCTCAGAAAGACTCCAGGGAGACAGCATAGCCAGCCAGATCGGCCCGTGATTAAGAGGAGTTACCATCAACTTCAGCCTCACGAAACTTTGCACATAAACATGTAGGTTTATGTCAGGCAAAGCCGAAACTGCAGCACACAAACTGACATGCTGATATGACATTGTTAGCAACACTTAGGAGAACAATCCTCACATAAAGGTGTAACTTAATAACTTATCAATTTCAATTTGTCATTTTGAAATATTACCTTATCAAGAAATGCAGAAAGTATTTCAGTTCCAAGTGAAGTTATCGTAGCAAGTAAGTATCTCTTACTCTCTTTTTTTTTTTCTTCTTAAAAGAAAATGCCTCTTCTTAAAAGAAAAGTCAATGTCCTACACTGCTGGTCATCTTCCTTGTTAATATCTCAAGTTATTGAAGATTATTTTTTGAACAGGCCTTGCCTTTAGGAACCAGTCTACTTGGTTCATCTAAATAGTTACGGCAACTCACCTTACTGAACACATTTTTAATCTCATTTTTCTGGTGGTTACAATATCCTATTTTTCCTTCTACAGTTAGTTCACAGAATTATTTAAGTATGATGTGAGAAATTTATAGAATATGGATAAAAAAACAATGTAGAAGGTAAACTTAAAATGTTTAGACAGTGGTGAATGTGGAACTGCCTCCCATGTATGTATGTTAGAAAAGCTAAACATTTCATATTGATATATAGGAGATATATAAAAGGGATTTGTTGTTTATTTTCTTTGTACACATCTATACTCTGTATTCTGCCAGCAAAATCACCAGCCTCTGCAAACCCTGGAGCACTTGTTCCTCACAGGCGTACAGCGGGGACACAGTGAACTTGTTTGCACTGGGGTCGTTGCAAGACCTTATAAACCGAAAGAGAGTAGTACAGGATAGTACAGGAATTAGGGTGCGTATAAAGTGTTTCCTCCTCTTCCTTTCTCACCTTTAGAAAGCCTGAAAATCTAAGTGGCATATCAGTTTTCTCTTTGAATCACAGTTTATTTGTACCTTAGCAGAAAGTGCTGTTCTGAGTTGCAGTATAGCTTCACCCACAGTCACAAACAGTTCGTTTATAATGCTTTCTTTTAAAAACGAGGTGTGACAGCACACCCCTGACAAAGGCGGAGAATGAAAGATTAAGTAAATAGCAGGCAGCTGACTTCTCTTGTCCGTCTGTCTTCTACAGCACGTCCAAGTAACTCTGCTCTCCTCTGAGGTGCTGGTGACCCTTCCTCACTGGTGCTGAACAGCAGGTTCAGAGTATGGATGAGTGCTGTGCAGCAGGGAAGTGGTTGCAGTAAATTAAAGAAAAGTGCTGACAGCCATTCCCTGCTCGGTGTCCCAGGGCTCTGAGTACTACAGGGCAGCAACTGGTCCATCTGTATAGCACAGTGCCTTTCTTGTCTCCCTGCCATTTAGGTTCATTATTTGATCTTTACTCTTCACAAATTAGTCTTACTCCACGTGAATTTAAATTGATGATGAAAAGGATCTGAATGCTTATAAATCAGTTGCTGCAACATGCAATAAGCGCTCCACAGGCAGGGCCTCAGAGGAGGAGAGGAAATCGCCTCTCACCGCCCCCCCTTGACGCCTCCGTCCTCTCTTCTCCATGTCGTCTTCAGCTCGTGCAGCATTTGTGGTTACTTTTTACCTCCCACTCCTAAAATCACAACTCCTACAGGGCTCTCGCCACCTACCAACCTTTCCTGTGCTGGAAGAGGGCACACCAT
>NW_010415977.1:0-6887 GCF_000710305.1 Buceros rhinoceros silvestris | reverse complement strand
GGCCAGGGAGAGGAGGGGGCCGGGGTGGGAGCGGCTCAGGCTGCAGAAACGGACCGGTGACTCCTTGTCTGGTTGCAGTGTCACGTGGGAAAAGGAACCAGACATCGGAGCGTTGTGTCTTGCAGAAACGTTACGAAAGGTTTTCGGGCGATCTGTACGTCAGGCAAAAGCTTACTTGGGCTTTAACAGGCCTGTGGGCCCAGTAACCTAAAAAAAAAACCAAAAAAGGTGTTAAAAATCCCCAAGGTGGTAACTTCATGTTTCTGTATTTCTTCACAGTCTCCACAAAAAAAAAACCAAACCAAAACCTATATACAAATAATAGATACTTCATCTGTCAAAGACAAATCAGTGTTCCACTCTTAATTTTACACAGGTTCATCATCTGGCAGTGACTGCACACTCAGTGGTTCAGTCTCAGGTGCACAGAAACTCAACAGTGGTTCAGCTTGTATGTTCAAGAGTCTTTTTTTCACAAAAACGTTACTAACGTATATTGCTGACTCAGTTTTAATAATTTTCAACCAATGCGGTTGTAGGAGAGTATGGACAAATTAACTGCTCGCAAGCTGTGCCAGTTTTAAGGAGCCCTGAATGTATACTGCTACTCTTAGGAGCAGTGTAGCCTTCTCCAGTCCCTTCTGATGGAGGACTTGCTGCCCCCAAAGAGGAAACAAGTATCTTTGATGTCCAGTTTTCAAGTTCTTGTTTTAATTTTGCTTACTTTCTTTTGCTTAATTATTACATTTCTTATGTGCATAGCCTGCAGGTGACTTGAGATTTGTGTCTTGACCTTTATTCCTACATTCATCTGCTCAAAATTTAAGAGAAGACCATGTTACACCATGTAGCACTTTAAAAAATAATTTTCCGTATTAGAACTAAATAATTCCATTCGTGGATTATTGTACCTAAAACCATGAGTATTAGGTGAGGTTATAGAAGTAATGTCCACGGTGTAAATTGTCATGGTTTTATTTGTGTTATCTAATTGACTGGGAGCTATTGTTTTTAAGAATCACAAGAAATCGAAAACCAAAGAAAAGTACTGCTGCATATAAACACAAGAATAGCCTTTGATGGCAAGATTCCTGCCAGGATAATTTAAGACTGCAGTTAAAACTAAACAGTTTGAAAAATAACAAGTTATAGATGACTAAGTTCTGTGATCATTTATTTTAAGATGTCTGACTTCCAAGTTAAGAGTTCTGGCTTCATCTCTTGACAGCTGGTCCACAGGGTCTGCTACCCTGGGAGATTGTTACAGAACTGCTGCTAGCATCTGTGCAGCAACTTTAGGTTTGGTAGCATGGAGCATGAACAGCTCTCAGAGCTCCAGCAGCTGTTTTTCCAGCACCATGTCCAACCGCACTGGTAACCATGATGGCATGGTAGAGGCTGTGATGGTAGTGCCCTTCTCTGCTTTCCTCCCCCTGCCCTCTATGGAAGGTTCTCCGGTAAATATCAGTCATACAAACCAGCTAAACACTGTCTGTGAGCATGGGATGACTAGGGCGACTGACTAACTGAACGCAGTTTTGTTCCTGCCATGGGGTAAACCTGTTTGTTAACCCTCTTGCATGACGTGGGCTGTAACTCTGAATGGTTTATCAGTTGTCCTCATCCTGAAGCACTGACACAGCTGTAGCTGAGCCATAAACTACCATTGTTAGATTCATAGTGCAAGCACACTGTAATACAGTTTTGTCATCCAATGCAAAGAAGACCAGATCACAGTACAGCCACCAGGCTAGAATTAGGTTTCTAAAACTGCTGGGCCTCAGTCTTCACTCGTTGAAGCTTTTCAGTCTTTCTAACCAGGATAGAGAGAGAGAACCTGAAGGCAGCAAAAGCAGGAACTCATAGGGGGTAGCCAATGAATATTAATGAAGGTCTAACCCTGTTTAGATCACTACTATGGAGTGTAGCCTGGTGTGGGACTAGGAGAAGTAACTTGGGTACCCCTAGGTATTGCTTCACAGTTTATGACCAGCAGCAGAAAACCTGGATTATTAAGTTCTGATCTGCTTGTTCGCTTGTGCTGCCCTTCTGATGTAGTGCTTCAGATGTCTGTGGGAGAATTGTAAATAGGGCAGGAGGGCATACTCAGTCAGCTTTGCCACAGGCAACCAGTGAAATTATATCCTGAAAAGAGAAGGCACAATAGGATTCTAAGTCTATGCAGACTTTTGACCATTGAAAGATACCTTGACATTAATGGTGTTTGAATAGGCGATTAGATATTAATGGTAGTACTGTGTTACTGTTTTAAGCCCTTAGCCAGAAAACAATACCAAGCTTATTTTAGCATGCTAACAGTTGGAACAAATTTTTTGTATCTGGGAGACTTATTTCAAATTTTCCTTCTGGATGTAGCCATTCCTTTGTAAGTGAATGGGGGACAGCTGAACATGCTTTCAGGCAGTATACAGCAGTTCTTAAAAGATAGATGGTAGTGTCAACATTGTTCTAAATTTATGGGCTCTTTAGTACTACAAAGGTGTGTCAAGAATCTATTACCTTTATAATAGCTGTTCTGCTCTACCTTTTTATCTTAATAACTGTGCTAGATAATAGCCATTAAAGTTTAGGGAGGCATTTTCAACATCACTTAATGCTGACTTTCATGGGGGTAGCAAAGCCAGAGTACTTACTCCTGGACTCAAATGCTTGGAGGACTAAGCAGCAGCTGTCTGTTATATGATAGGTGAGGAGTTTCTCAAGCAAAACCGAACACTTTGTTGCCAAAATGGTTGGCGAGGAGCTGGAAAGGAAAAGAAATATGAGGCAGAGAAGATATTTTTGCAGCCTTTTTGTCTCAGCAGCAATATGATGTGCTGCAGGGGAAAACAAAATTTCTTCCTTTGCTCTGGTCTTACCAATAAGATTTTAGTGGTGGGAGAATGCAGTTAGCGCTTTCTCTGGTCTTTATCTCTGCTGTCACAAGTGCAAGTTAAAGAGAGGAGAGATATGATGCTTCTGGCAAAGGAGGACAGAAAGCAGGCCCCTGCAGATGAAAAAAGAGAACTTGCAGAACAGTTCAGTGGTAACAAGCAAATGGCAGAGGACCTGGAGAGAGAAGAAAGATTTTTAGAGAAGAATATAGGGTGCAATATGTTGAGGAGAAAATCCCTCTCATTCATTATCAAATATGTTACAAAACAAACACAGGATCTGTGCATAGATAATTAAACACATGGGATATTTAAAAGGACAGAGGTTGCAAAGCCGAATTACTCAAAGGTTGGAATATTAAACTTAACTAAGTTTAATGAAAATTAAAATTGCTTAGGCAATCTTAGTTATCTTGGTACACATGAATTATGGTATCAATTAAAAATAGTTGTCAGGTCATTACTTTTTCTCAAGCTGGACAGTTTTCAGAATAGGGCATGTTTTGTTAGAGCAGCAAAGTGATACTGTTCAGTTCACTTTTGCATGAGACCAATCTACCTTATTTGCCATGCAACAAACCATAACTGTTCCTCTTGGATGTTTTTTGCAGTGTTTAGTATGAATCACAGGTAAGTTTTACATAATGGTTAGTTTCTCTTCAAAATGTTTCTATGAGCTAAGGCAAGTATTGGCATTTTTCTAAGGCAAGAATAATTGGTATTATTCTGAGGATAAGGAATAAAGCACAGGGAAAAAAATCCACTGATTTTGAATGCTCTGTTTGAAAGTTACTTGGTGGTTTTCAAAATATTTAACATCATCCAGTAGTGCACAGTACAAATGTTGTTTTGTTCTGCAGCATTACATGAAGTAGGTTCTAAGCAGAAGAAAAAAAATGGAGAACATACTGTCAGAGGTAGTTGGTCCCTCAGGCTGTGGTTTTAGTTATGCTTCTACCAGTATTGCCTTCTTTATTCCAGAAACCATACCTGTGTCTTTGCAACTAGACAGTGAAACTGCTGGTTCTGCAATATTACAACCCAGACAGCACCAAGCCAGACCAGACAACAATTATCTTCCTTCAGATAGCTAGATCTAGTCCCCAGTCCTGTTCGTTCAACCAAGGTAAGAAAGGAGACAAATAGCTGTGCCACCGCAAATAGGCAGAGAAAAGACTCAAAATGAGCAGCAGGGAGCAGCGGTGCTTTTAACTCAGCACTGCTGAAGACAAAATACCATGAATTCATATCACCCACGCCAGGTAAGCTACAGCTAGCAGGAACCTCTTTCCCAGTTACAGGAAAATCCAGGTTTGACAGTAAATGAGTCAGGTGTCCTTAGAACAGCCTTTGCCAAGCAGCCATACATTAATTCTCAGAGATCCATGAAGGCAGCAGTGTTGTCATGGAAGCTAACCACCGTGTATCATTAAATATACTAACTCTATGAACTCCTCCAAGCAACTTTGGTTTTTGACATGGATTCTTGGTGTTTGACATCCCAGTCCTGATTATAGGCCTTTAAGACCATATAGAGAATACTCCATGTCATATCACAAATTTTTTAAAAGAAATCTCTAGAGATTTCTTTTAAACGAGGCCAACATAGATCAGATACCCAGTACACAAAAATCTTCAGACATCTAGGGCAATAGGAAAGTAGGCAGCTGAGAAGAGGTTATTGTAATGGGAACTTAAATTGTATTGTAATATCAGGCAGTAAGTTCAGATAGCACGACTGGCTGCATCCCGTGTATTAAAAATGTTTCTTGAGAGTCCAATCCAGCCAAAAGGGGTAGAAGTTAGATAAAAGAGATGTTAATCAGGTCCATTCTTCATTACTTTGCTCTTCTGCTTACAGTTGTCTTTTAGGCTGTACTGGCTTCAGCTGCAGCCTTTACATATGTGGTAGCTGCATCTGTAAAGTAATGAATTTGCTGGTCGTAAGCTTTTCCTACCTGTTCTCAGCAATAAACACTGCAAAAATAAAGTGGCTTTGCCAGTCCGCCTTTTAAGTGGACCCTAAAGAGTCCCTAAGCAAGAGCTCCCTGTGCCCCAAGTAGCACTGTCAAGCAATGATTAATGTATATTATGTTTTGGAAGGTTTGTTTTTCTGTAAAATATTCTAGGTTCTTTCTTTATAGCCGTAGTGCAGAGAAGTTAAACTGTTGATAAGTGTATGTGTTTGACTGATAAAGTTATAAAGCAGAAAAACATAATTTACAAGAGGTTTTAAGGAAAGTATTGTATTCAAAGCAGTATCCTAAAGTAACATTTGGTGTCTGCTTAATCTGCACCATAAACTAGGACCTGTGGAAAGAAGGGATCTCTGTACCGCAGTCTTCTGGGAAATGCTGGTTAAAACCAATTCTCAGCACTTAGGGATCTGAATTTATTTTGAATTTCAGTTCAGCCATTAGGAATTTAAATTTTCATGAGTACTTTTATCACTAGTTCCCAAGTGTGATTTAAACTTGGAGAGAGTTGCAAAATGCCGGATGAGTGAGGGATCTGTTTTTGAGTTGTAGCTGTATCTGTTCAGAAAAAGCACATAGGGTGTTACGGTGAAAAAGAGAAAAGAATAGAGTAAAAGAATATAGTACCACTTTATCAGTCTTCTACTTGAGACCATTGGTGAGGTCTTACAAAGAGGCTGTAGACTTCTACAGATTACAATTAAAAGCAAAATATAAAAGTTCATGAAGATTGCTGTCCTCGGGTGTGGTCAGAGGGTTGCCAGAAGTGTTCTGTAATGGGAATGGCAGAGGAGTTTGTGGGTATTCATAGCAGTGCATGAAATCTCTGGGGCCTGTGTTTATTTCAAAAGCGTTTAGCTGCTGGAGGAAGCTGATGTGCTCTGGGGTGAGCTTAACAGTAGGAGGGTGTAGGGACTGGGTATAACCCGACAGAAATTGAGCTGTTTTCCAATTCTGCTGTTTATTTCTGTAAAGGTATTAATCTGACTGTAACTTTCCTAGGCCTTCGACCACATTCTTTCTGCTATAGAAGAATAAAAGAAATCAATAGGAAAGAAACGAGCAAGAGAGTAGCTATAGATGGGGTTTGGAAAGGAAATAAAAATACTGCTGTGAACTAAGAAATCTCTTTGTAAGCAGTGCTTAGTAAAGACAGGTTTGGAAAGCCATTTTGGCACTGTAGGAGAGACACAAAATACAGGGAAATGAGGTGCAGGAATTCATAAGCTGAGTGAGCATCACGTGAGATGCTGAGAAGACGGAGAAAATGTAAGGTGTTCAGTTGAAGTGAAAGAACAAGCAGTGATGATGTGGAAAGGAAGGACTTTAGGATGAAGAATCTGAACTGATGGTTTGGGTAAGGGCAAGAGTGGCAGAAGAGAACAAGCACTAGCTTATCTTATAAAGGCTCTGGAAAGAGGAGAAGAACAAAACTTTAGAGAGTCAGCAAAAATTAAGTGCAAGAGGAAGAGGATACTATCAGAGAGTGCAAATAAGGCCCTTAAGATTGCTGGGGTTATTTTCACTGATATAATTTCTTTTTAAAGAGCTGAAATGAACAAGAGAAAATCATGCCTTTAAACTCAAAATCATGCCTTTAACTTAGTAACTTTGTTCAAATCGCTTGTCATGGAGGCTGACACTAGGAGGAAACTGGCAGTGCTGTCAGAATAAACATCACCCACACACTAGCCCCTCGTTTGAACAAACACGCAAGTGTGTGCAGGCAGTCAAGCCCCAAGCTTAATGCTGCTTTGGATTTAAAGCGAGAGGATGAATGGTTAATTTTCATTTGGATCAGATCAGTCTTCCCAGTCCGGTTTAGCGTGGAATCACACAAATTACTTGAGGTGTCAAGGGCAGGAGTCACAGATTCACAGAACTGTTTTGATTAAATACCTCCAGGGATGGTGACTCAGCCACTTTGCTGGGCAACCTGTTCTAGTGTGACTAAAATGTATGGAAAACAATAAAAGCTACTCCAATGAGCAGAATCATAGAATCATTTAGGTTGGAA
>NW_010415976.1:9125-35606 GCF_000710305.1 Buceros rhinoceros silvestris | reverse complement strand
TAATAATAATAATAATAATAATAAAAAATAATCACCCCAAGTACTTATTATAACCAGCCTCGTAAGTGCCTACATGGCAAACATAGATTTGACAGATTTGTGTATCAGGCCAATTGAAATTAGTAAGTGAATCAAATGAATCTGTATTATCAATACCATACATTTAAAAAGAATATGAGGGTTGTTATATATCAAAATAATTTATTTATAGTTATGGCAGGGTCTTACAAACTATATATATATATTCTGGATTAAACAGTTTTGGGTCTTAACACATGAATTAATTCAGAGGTTCAAGAACATGTGCCAGATGGAAATGGTTCCATCTGGCTCTCAGAAATCTATGAATTCATGTAAGTAAATCTGGTTTAAATGAGAAGGCTGGACTCTTTTTTAGTTTCCTGTGCTTTCAGGAAGTTTTAAGTAGTTTCATCTCTCATGAGAGACAGACACTGAAGGGCAAGGGAACTCACATTTATGCTATTGAAACTCATGTGATATTGGTTCTCTTTCAAGAAAAATCCAGTATCCTATTTGCTTATGTTACACATCACATACCTTCAGGGGAAACACTGATTTTTTAAATTTGTTTTATTTTATTCTTCTTTAATAAAAATATCTTGATGGTAGTCTGTTGCAGTCAATGTGAACTAGGCTCAGTCACAATATTTCCTCTTTCATTTATCTGCATATCATAAGTACTTGTGGAGGAAATCCCAAAGGAGCTCAGCACTGAATCCAATTTGCCTAATCAAATCAAACCTAGAATAATTATTTCTAGAAGCATGGCTATTTTGAACTTTTTCAAATGAGAGGAATAAAATATGTTAAAGTTTATTCCACTGCTTAGCATTACATACCTGAATACTTAAAATACATCATTTCTCTTCTGTGATCTCATTAAAAAACTACTCATACCTCTGCAGGCCAGAATCTCCTGCAGGGTTTCATTTCCAGTACTGTGAAAGATCGTTAAGAAAAATGTGTATTCTAAATTAGAAGTCCAGCTTATATTGAAAAGTAGTATTTAGATAACTAATTTTACAACTCTTGGTGTCCCTCGTGAGAGTGCCTTGTGTTTTCTTTAAATAAAAAGCTGTGGCTTTGTGTTAAGAACATCAGCTCATTCCTTATTTTTTTGCTTTTTCAATGAAATATTCAAAGAGACAATGAGATTTGTAATCAGCTAAAAGCTAAAAGCCTTTACATCCCTGGGATGATGGAGAAAGTACGAGAAATGCATACACTGCCATGTCGAACCCACTGTTTTCTGCCCAAGACCCAGGGCTAAAATTCCGCATTTCAAGCCTGCAGACTCATTCCACTACATAAAATCACCAACCAAACTGCAGCCTGAAATTCTGATGGAAGTAACACAACATTTCTCTCCAGTCTAAGCCAACTCATCTGAACACAGAAAGAAATAGACATTCATTCTGTTTACTGAACACGAGCAAGAATCAGTAAGGTGGCTGTGAGCCAGCACTGCACCACACAGCTCTAACACACCCTTTGTGTTTTCTTGACATGACTTTACTACCTCAGGATCAAAACAGTTGCTGCTTGAATAGTAGCAATAGGAATTACTCCAGTTTATTATTATACTACTACTTCAAAATCCAGACATTTCTTCTCGGTATTTATTTATGTATCATTCAAAACCACTTAGTGAGCAAACAAACTTTTCACAGCAAGCTAATTACTGGATTAGGTAGAAATTACTAATAATTTTCACTGAAGGAACAGTTCAACAAAGCCAAGTTGTGGGCCCAAGCACAGCCATGCACTGCCCATTTTGTTCCATCATTATCATGCTTCCTGGCCATCTCAGATTTGAACTGACTCAATTAACACTCTTCGCAAAAATGCTTGACCCCAGTTTGAAACCAGTTCGAGCCTTATCATAGTCCAGGCACGGTTCCCAACAGGCAGCCTGGATATAGTTATTCTGCTCTGGGAAGTAGGATGCTTGCAGTGCCTGACCTGTTTTGATTAATACAACAGATATAACTCTTTGGGATGTCTACAGTGCTGAAACAAAGAGAACCAGGGAATAAGCTAGAGCAATAGACACTGAATATCAACATTTCTCAATCTTTGTAACTCACATCTGCTTTAGATTATTCCAAACAGTGGTCTCTAAGGTAATTCTCTCGTTAAAGAGGCTAATTGTAAGCATTGGGGACGTGAAGCAGTATGTGCTCTCATCCTTGATCCTCTTCTTATTTAGCAATATAGGTACAACTCCTAAATGTAATTGTCCCTCAACGAATATCCTGTTCTTAATTTGTTACATAATTAAAGACAAAGTCTTCTCTGCTGTAAAAAACTTGCTTTATACCTGGCAATGCATTTTACAGCTAAAACCCCTGAAATCAGGTTCTCACATCAGTTCTGTCATGAACAGTTACTTTTCTTTTCCGTTATTACTGGTTCCAAGGGAATACAGGAGCAAAAGCTTGGCTCTTGTCCTTTGGTGCAATCCTAGCTAGCACAGTTATGCATTCTACCAACTTGATTTATTTTAAAAATATTTAGGTATTTTTAGCCTTAAAAATATTGCATGTCTTACTAACAACTCACTGTAGATTTAAATCATCCTCAGAAGATTAAGTAAACAAGTCAGACTTTTCTAAGATAACAAATGAGAGCAAAAAGTAAACCCCAGAATAATAACTTGTACTCTCTGTTTAGGTAGTTGAAATAACAGAGTAAACTCACATTATATATGATTAATATTTAGAGACTAATGTTCTTTGCCTATTTCACCCATCCATGAAGATAATATAGCTACATGCAGAAATATATTGTAATAATAATGAGAAACATAAAAAACTTAGAAAAAAATTCTCAATTCCATTTAAAATGTTTCTAAAGCTATAGTATGAGCATCTTCAATATCTATTCTTTAGACCCATCAATTTGCTTGGATTTTTTATTTCACTCTTCTATTTATCTATTTCAATGTGCTCCTTTGAAGGTTACTGGTATAATCCCCTCCATTAGGCATTAGAAATAATTTTTAGGATAATTTGCAAATAATGTCACCTTATCCTCATGTGCTTTTTTAGACATTTCTCCCTTGGCAAGGATGGATACTAATAGATATGATATATATTAGACCAATTTCTTCTGTCATAATAGTAGACTGGAGTAACTTTCTTCTTCAGAGGCTGAAATTCTCTCTTTCCAAACGGACCATGTGAAACACTAGACAGCTTAAATGTCAAGTGGTTTAATGAACAATTAAGGTCTAACAAGAATAAATAAAAGAATTGATTTAAACAATATGGCATACTGTGATCAGATGAAGGTCACTTGAACAGGTTAACCCATGATTTTGGGTGGCTTTTGGCTCCAGATTCACACACCTCAGTGTAGGTGTAAAAAAGTCTAGGTGTTTTTCTCTAAGGTGTTTAAGGTCCTTAGTAGTAATTTATATGTCAGAGGTTTGATTCAGTATTCTGGAAATGGTTTTCTAGTGCCATTTGAGATGGCCTACCGTACCTGAGGAGCTACTTGGACAGAATGATATGTTACAGAATTTGCAGAAGAGCTTCTGGAGCAGCAGTTTGGAGGCCAAGGAACACTGAGCAGCTGGAACGGCTCCAGGCAACTGTGTACATTCTATTGAACCATAAATATAGACAACAGAACCAATAGAAATCAGGGAGCTATTCAAATGAACAGAGGCAGGTATCTAAATTGAAATTTATAGAAATGAAATAATTTTTTAAAAAAGTTTTACAAGTGAATTCTTAGTGGTTTTAGCCAAACATAACATTTTTTGTTTGTTTCTTCACTAAAAACACATGTCCTAGCACAACTAGGTCAAGTGGAAAGAAGTACAATGGGATCCAAACCATTAGGTAGCTGCTATAGCTAAGAAAGGTAAAGTGCATTATTTCCTTGTATATTCTATATATATATAAATGTACTACTAGCAAGAATAAAGATCCACATTTTTATGAGAAAAAATGCTGATTACAACTTCAGAATTATATTTTCTTCAAAAAGTTTCAAACCAAACATTTTTCAATGCTAGTGATCAGAACTTATGAAACCACATGATGAATTAATCAATCATAATTACGTATATTGAACTCAGCCAGTTTCAATTAAATCTGATTACTATCATTACCCAGGACAGTCTTCAAATAAGAGAAGAAAACTAAGTATACAAGGGAAGCTGTGGAATGGAAGAGAATTTACCAATTCAATGCAAGAATTCATTTATATGGATGTGAGTACAGTAACTCAGTATCATGCAATGGTTTGTACTGATAAACTGTATAAATCAGTTATTAGTCTGGTTGTTTCTTAGAGATAAAAATCATGATGATAGCAAATCGTTAAATGTTTATTTTATTATTTTAAGAATAAAATATGTATTTAATCCTTCAACAGGCATGTTTATTTAAAATTGCTACAGAAAAATAAGCCAGGATTGGATTCTGCAGCAAACTATCCATAGTACATCACTTGTCTATCTCTGTATTTCCAGTCCGTGCCAATTCTGAGCTTATACCTACAAAAGTAGAAGTTCCCTCACTTTTATGACATGGATTGTTACTTAAGAAGAGTTAATGATCTGTAAAGCCTAGCTTCCTCTCTGTCAGTGAAAACATAAGACTAAAGTTACAGCTGATGTGAGTTCAACGTGACGGATAATGAAAATTGCAGACAGACTATTTCAGGTTCTGATTTCTTATTCGCAGATCTGCAGATGAAAGGGCATTATATTAAGCCAGTTAGATGAAGAATTTTAAAAAATATCCAAAAAACCCAACACTTTCTAGAATGCTTTTTGTTTGATAAGAATGACATGTTATTGACATTTCATCTGAAGGGCTGTCCAGAAGACATTACAATAATCACTGGTGCCACCATGAGCAAAATAATTACCATGTTGTTAGACGTACATTACATTTCTTATTGCTACTCTATTGTGAATGGATAAATTGGTGATTTATCCAGAGAACTTATTTTAGTGATTGGAATTTAGTGGATGGTCACTGGAGGTGACCCACCAGCAGTGCTGACCCACACACCTCCTTTCTCTTATCCACCAGCAGCATGATAAAGCTGCTTTCTTCTTTCAGTTGATATAATATTTCTAGCCCTCCTGTGAGTGGATTCTGGAGTGAGTGAGGAAAATCAGTAGCTGCTATGTAAAATCCATGAAGACTCAGTTAACAGAAGGGCTAATATTGCATTTAAGGAGATCATTGAATATTAATAACCATGCCTCCTACTGTTTCTCCTATATCATTCAAACACAAATTAAGGAATCAAAAGAAAGAGCTTTCCAATAGTCGGGTAGGATTTATGTCAATGAATTTATATAAGTATTTATATCTGAGCTATTCATCCTGATATCTTCTGTTCAGCAGAAAGAAACAGGAACCTTTAAGGTCCTCCTCTGACTTGCTTTAGAATATCTATAGGACAAGGTGGATTGCATTCTAGAACCACCTATTTATCTCCATTGGTAAGAAAGACCAGTTCAGATATGAGTAGGTATACAGCTACATGAATCCTATCGAGAACAGGTGCATGGCAATTAAGGCATCTCATAAGGAATGCAGTTTTGCTGTACAGTTATGCCAAAAGCTAGCCGCAGCCGATTCAGCTGTAAACCAGTTCTTGTCATTTGACCTGGGGAGGCAAAGATATCCAAACCTGCTGCTGAAATGCAATTCTTTTGCTCCTGGCTTTAAAAATTCCCTTAAAGCCCTGTGAGATGACTAAGCTTTCAATGCGACTTTCCTCACTGTAGCACACAGCACAGAATATTGCCTTAAAACAAAACAACACAACACAACAAACAAAACCCCTCAAGCTTCTGCTTACTGTTATTTGGTTGTTAGAAAAATGAACAAATACATTCAGGGCAATAGAATTATTCAGTTCTCGTCAAAGACCTGACAGAATTTTTGTCAACCTGAGGTCCATAAACCATATTTTAGGTTATTGACTAACTTTTAAAAATCTTTTTCATTATTCTATACAGATTGAGAAATAAATTATTTTCTATCTATTTTGTCATAATAATTGAGCCTCATATACACCATTCTATAAACTGAGTAAGCTCGTGTGACAGATCGAAAGTATGCTCCATTCAGCTGAGGTACTTTATATGTTAAACAAACAGCAGTGATGAAGCTGCTTTGGAGCTTAGAAAATAAAAATGTAGCCTTGAGGAAAGTGCAAATCTATTGAGGAAGCAGTTACAGAATTCATTTTTGCCATTTTCCAAACTTGAAATACTTTTTACAGCTTTATGACATTTTCAGAGATACCACTTATCCAGATTTTTGTGAAGAAATAAGAAAAGAAGAAACAAGGAAAACAATATGTTTGTTTAAATTAAATGGAAGCTGATTGCCCAATAACAAACAAATAACATTCATCCGAAAGTTTGATGTTAGAATTTGGACAAACTCATTGAGGCCATGGTTGCTAATAAAACATAATATGATGGTTGAAGATATGAGGAGTGCTAGCTCCTCCTAAGTCCTTCCTTACAAGGAAGGACTCCATAGTCCTGTCTCAGCTATAAGAGGATCTCACAAGGCAGTCATGTTCACTTGGTGGCTCTCCAATTATTTTTTCTGAAAAGGATTAAAATACACTTGCAGCAGAAAATAAGAGAGTCAGAAAATAAATGTCTGTTTCTGTTCAGATATCATGCCAATCTAATATTATACCAATTTGCAGGCCCTGTACAGCTGAGTTATTCTGACAGGTATTCTGCGTGACATAGTTGAAGTTAATGAATGGTTATAAAGCCTGTTCTCTGAGAACTAATGACGACATTGTGACACAATTCACAGTATAATCAGTGACAAATGATAGGAACCATTGTCATTGGTGCCGAGCACATGACAGGGAATAATAAACAAATTATTGACAAACAGGACATAGTAAATCTTTTCATTCATCAAAGAGACAAAAACATCTTGCTTTAGCCCTGGGTAATTCATGCTGGAAATAAGTTCACAGGCAAGTGGTATGTGAAAAGTAGACTTGATACTCATACACACCACCAACTTCCACAGCAGAAGGGTGGAAGTGAGTAGCTCAGACAGTCAGCTGGGCCAGGAGCCATGCTTGTGGGGTTCTCAGTGTTTCATAAATCTCACACAAATGAGAGTATATGCCTTCAAGACTCTTATGTCTACCATAAAAACTGCTCCAAGATGGTACTTTTGCAAAGCATTCATCACTGTCCCACATGATATACTTGTCTCTATATTGGAAAGACATGGATTTGACTGATGGACTAATCAGTGGATAAGGAATTGGCTGGATAGTTGCACTCAATGTCCAAGTGGCAGCCAATGACGAGTGGAGTTTCTTGGAAGTCAGTATTGGGATGGTGCTATTTAACCTCTTTGTCTATGACATGGACAGTGGGATCGAGTGCACCCTCAGCAAGATTGCTGATGACACCAAGCTGTGTGTTGTGGCTGACACACTGGAGGGAAGGGATGCCATCTAGAAGGACCTGGACAGGCCTGAGAGGGGGGCCTGTGTTAACCTCTTTGTCTATGACATGGACAGTGGGATCGAGTGCACCCTCAGCAAGATTGCTGATGACACCAAGCTGTGTGTTGTGGCTGACACACTGGAGGGAAGGGATGCCATCTAGAAGGACCTGGACAGGCCTGAGAGGTGGGCCTGTGCAAACCTCATGAAGTTCAACAAGATCCTGCACATGGGTTGGGAAAATCTTAAGCACAAATACAAGCTGAGCTATGAATGGATTGAGATCAGCTGTGCAGAGAAGGACTTGGTGTTGTCAGTGGATCAAAAAATGAACACGAGCAAGTAATGTAAACTCGCAGATCAAAAAGCCAATCATATCCTGGTCTGCATCAAGAGAAGTGTGGCTAATAGGTCAAGGGAGGTGGTTCTCCCCCTCAATTCTGCTCTCAAGAGACCTCACCTGGGTACTGTGTTCAGCTATGGGGCCCCCAGCCTAAAGCAGACATGGATCTGGTCAAGTAGGTCCAGAGGAAGGCCACAAAGATCATAAAGGGGCTGGAGCACGTTCTCTACGAAGAAAGTCAGGCTGAGAGCTGGGGTCATTCAGCCTGCAGAAGAGAAGGCTCTGGAGAGACCTTCCAGTACTTAAAGAGGGCCTAAAATAAAGATGGGGAGGGACTATTTATCAGGGTGATAAAGATGTGATTGTGATAGGATGTGATAGTGACAGTGATAACAATAGTGATAGGATGAGAGTAATGGTTTCAAACTGAAAGAGGATAGATTTAGATTATATGTTAGGATTAAACTCTTCACTGTGAGGGTGGTGAAACACCAGAACATATTGCCCAGAGAAGTTGTGGACACACATCCCTGGAAGTGTTCAAGGCCAGGTTGGATGGGGCTTTGAGAAACTTGATCTGGGGGAAGGTATCACTGCCCTTGGGAGGGTGGTTGGAACTAGATGGTCTTTAATGCCCCTTGCAACAAAAAACATTCTATGTTTTTATGATTCTATGGTAAGTCACAAAACTGCCTTCCTGCACTTAATCAGGAATATGGATTTTTTTTTCCTAATCTATCTGCGTGTAAATCATTGAACCTTATAGTCTCTAGGTCTAGAAGACAGATTATAGAATATACTTTATGTAGACTTCAGCTATGTTCAATAAGACTAAGGCATATACAGATAACAAAAGGTGTTACTACAAGTTATTTATGCATTGAGAGGACAAAGAGTTTCTTATGGACAGTGATCACTAAATTATTAACAAATTATTACACCACATCCCATTATGACCGAGTTTTATAGGTTTCTAAACAAATGGTACAAGTCTTTCAGCAAGGAAAAAAACCTGTTTTAAACATGGTATATCTCCATAACACCAGTACATTCCCTGAAACATTTGAAACCAAGTTAAATACAAAAAGAAAGCAGAAGGAAAACTTTACTTTTACATTTAGCCATTGGTCTGTAGATAACAAAAGTCATTGTGAGATAAATGAATACTGAAGGGTTTCGTTTCACAGTAATTGTGCTCTGTATTAAATTTTATAGATGTCTACTCCCACATCATCTTCTAGATCAATTTTAAATGTTCTGGTCTAAGGAAAAAGAACATGTGCAGCTGCTGAAGACGGAAATGTATTTTTAATGTTTACATTTTTTGAAGTATGAGGGACCATTTTTAACTCGTATTATTCCCAGAACAATGTCTAATGCAAAAGTAAAGTTTTCGTTCTACTTTCTTCTTGTATTTAACTTGGTTTCAAATGTTTTGGGGAGTTTTATAACAATGCTGTCTATAGCACAGTTTTGGTGCAGAGGGATTCTCTATGCAAACATATTTTCCACCACAAAACAAACAACAAAAAGAATTAAGCAGGACCTCAAAATAATTAATAAGTAGGAATGTCCTTAAATTAGTGAGATCAAGCATCAATTACAAAAGCATGCCACCAGTCCTTATATGTGACTTTGTATGGCCCACTCTTGTAGTAAGAGTATGCCACGTGACACACCACAGCAAAAACATACATCCAGAGTCTTCTGCATTATTAACCAAGATTTTCTTAAGGTCCAATATCTCTCATTTTCATTTCCAGCATATATCCTTCAGACAGAAAACTAGTACAAACTCCAGTACATCATTTACGCCCCATTACACTGGAAGCTTTCAAGTCACTGATATTGTTTGCTGGCACTCTTCAGGAGACAAGTAAATCTTCAATAAGCTTAAAACAAGGCCTTCCTGCCACACAATTTACCCCTTGTCTCCATTCTTGAATTGCCATTTATTGTCATGACTTCCAGAAAAGCATACTCCTCTGGCTGTATTCATTGTGTGGTAAGGCTGTTTTGCATAAATTGAGACTTATCATGTATGAAGGGCTGTATTTTTAAATCCTCTTTGCCTCCAAAATATTCTTAAAATAGTTGCTATTGCCTAGTCTTGTCAAAAATGCATCGTGCCTGTTTTCTAAAATCTTTGAGAGAATTAAGATAACCTTGAAGTATGGAAGTGGTGGAGGAGGGGAGATTTATGTGAGTTGAGAACAGGTTTCTTGGTGCATAAAGAAGTGGACCATTTACAATCACAGCCTTCTCAGAAAGGTTTGATAGAACTATTCTTTAGATCCCATAGGGTCTTTGTATGTGTGATATGATTATAACTTTTCTCAGAAAAGCTAGCTTCAAGTTCAAGTAGCTGCCTATGCTATTTCTCTGCAACATTAATATTCAGATGCAATCAAATACCATCCAGAATATTATCAAATAGAAGAAGCCTTTTTTTGACATTCCTGAGGAAGCCTGGCTCATCCATTTTGCAGCTGTAATATGTGCACGATATTCTAATTACAGTAATCCTAATCTATGCAGACTATGTTATTAAACATGACATATACTTTAATTGTTGACAGATGGCTTTGAAACCCACATTAATATTTATAAGGTCACATGTACCCGTACAGCTAGCACACACAATAATTCCAGGTATATTAGTCTGTCTTTTCTGAATCCTTTCATATGCAAACTCAGGATTTCCATTATAATAACTATTTGATTGTTTAGGTTTCTGAAGACTTAAAAGGACCATTTTCTTTTTAAAGTGAAATGAATAACGCATAGATTATAGACTTTGGAAATCAAAGTACTTCTTCAGCAGTTCATTGTATTGTGTTAGCCCTTGTGCTCACAGATATTAAATATTTCCGTTGTGCTGTTTATTCATAATCACTCTTCTTCACTGATCACCTGCATAGAAGGTATCAATGGAAAACTTCAAATCTCCAAGAGCGATGCAGAAAAACAGGATCAATCCAGCAACACTGTTAATTGAGGTGTGAATCTAGTGCACACGTTCTTTTTCCAGAACTTAGAAATCCTTGTTTAAATCACATATAATGAAAAACTCCATTATTAAACCAATACCCGAAGCAACTAGAAAATAGGCAACATTTATAAAACATACCATATAGCAAATTGATTCAATTACCTGAGCTTTTAAAAGATGTCCTAGGGTATGCTTAAACTAACAAATAAGGCAAAGACTGAAGTGTCACACAAGTCGCAAAAACTGCTTATGTATCTTTTCAGCTGTAAGGGTGGGAGTTACTTCATGTAGCGTTAGCAATCTAAGCTTAGGCATCTGTCTCTGCAGAAAGACAGGCAAGTCCAGTGAGCAAATTTTGTCACCTTAAAGTTAACTGAAATATATTTATCACGGTCAAAAGTCAGATTCCCTGCTCATAGTCTCAGTTTTGAAAAAAAAAAGAGCACCTCTGCATGAGTGAGATGCTTTTCTTTTTTTTTTACTGTAGGATTTGTCTATTCAGTTTAGACATCTCCAGGCTAGTTAAGTGGTACTATGTTGGGGGGTCTCTCCCCAACTGTTAGGGTCACCAGTTGTGGTGAGCTCCAGTTGTCGCGATCAGTTGGGACGGACAACGCGACAACAGCTTGTGTGCACACAAAGCCTTTACTGAAATACAAGTGCAGCAGCACTGCAACTGCTCTGCAGCTGAACAGCGTTCTCTCTTACCACAATGCTTTATAATCTTCTAGTACATTGTTTTACTTTATTGTGCTTTACTTGGATTGGTTTCAAGTGCACTCTCCTCCAATCAGCTACTGACCAAACCTTTCTGTCTCCTCCTAAACGACACGCCTCCTGCTGCTGACTGACAGCAGGCTAATTCAGCTTCTTCCCTGCCGGGGTCACTCCCACAGTACTAGTCACATTTTACAGTCACTAGACCTTTTACAGTCAATGGAAAGAAACAAGCATCTTCAGAAGACTGACCTCGTCTTAAAATAAACCGTGCAAGAATGCACGGATTTTGGAAGGGTATTATCTGGCACTGCATATTCCAAAGAGGCTTTATATTATTCCCTGAATTCTTGCACAAAAACCTCATTCTTGCAAAAATGTCTCTTTTTCAGAAAATGAAGGGAGAAGGTGACCATTTAAAAGAACAAAGTGAAAGTGAGAAACCTTAGCATTTAACTGGAAAAACTGTAGCCATGAATGACAGAATACTAAGTCTTTTTGAAGTGGGTGTGATAATTTCTTCCTTGAAAGCCTGGTGAAGAAAAAAGAAGGAAAGAAAGTAAATGTCATCCATTTGATAGCAACCTCCCTGATGTCTCAAAGGTAGAGCAAAACTGTTTTAAAAGTTCTGAGTGAATTATAAAAGAATTTGTTTTATTCATTTTCATTACAATTAATATAAAGTTTCATGGCAAGTTTTATGCATTTCTTTATCACAGCAACCGTAAGCTTTGAATTCTTTTCCTCATATCAGAAATATTTCACACAAAGCATGCCAACAGCTATACATCAGATATAGATGAGTCAGCATTCTAAAGCTTTTATGAAACATTAAAAAACCTTGAATTCCTTTGAGATGAGCCAATTTTATGGTATTATATTTTCTCTCAGATAGAGCATCTAATTGGGAAAATACTAGAAACTCATATATTTTTCATTTTATTCGAAGTATGACTTTCTAGCATTAAAGACTTTGATACAAAATAAAGAAACAATTGTAAAAGCCTAGAAGAAATATCATAAGACTTCTTGTAAGGCACTTCGGGCATTTTTCAGTTTATCATAATCCAATTACATATGTGCATGTCCCAGCTTCTCTGGGGATGATATATGACAGATGGAGTTTCTATTTTGTTTCAAAGGCTATTAGAATTCATATATTGCACTTAACCTGACAAGGATTTTATTACTGCAATGCATTCTTTTCTGCATGGTTCTGTAATGTAAATTTAGAAATAAGAATCATTAAGAGATCAAGTATTAATGCAGAAAAATACAGAATGCCTTTGATAAAATGAGTCAAAATATATAAAAATTTTAAGTCTGAGGTTTGGTTTCTAGAGCTGAGTGTTCCCATTTCTATTTAAATCTTTAAAAAATTGAATATTTAATAAATTATAATCCTAAAAGTTGTTCAAGTCAGGAGTTTTGCATACAATCTTTTCAATAATACACTACATGGATACTCATAGTATAGATGTTAGTAACACACAATTGTGTTTATAAACTAATACTCACTCACAGATCTCTGATATCTACCAGATATAGCAAAATTTGGGATTTTGTTTGTTGTAGTGTTCTTTTAGATCTAGTGCTGGGCTATATTACTCTATAAATTTGGAAGAAAACAAAACAGTTCTAATGTGAGCTGGTACAGTATAGTGCAGTTGTGCTCCAACCTGGAAGAAAAATAACACATTTAACATCCCCAAGAGGCAAAGACTACTGGTACAAGCAGAGTATTAGGGAAGAAGATATGGCTCTGAAATCAAGATTTTACATGTCTCACCCTTCCTTAAAGTTCTGTAAATAGAATTACAGATATCACTCATTTTCTTTCATATAACACCTTAATTATTAGGGGTTTTGTACCAAAAAAAAAAAAAACAACCCCAAAACAAAACAAAACAAAAGAGAGATTCAGACAGGAAGCCCCTTCCCTGTCCACAGTGCTTCATACCCTCATTTTCTTTTATTGTCCTAATTCTTATGCCATAGTCTATTTTTGTTAAGATAAAGAAGACGTTCTCAAGCTATTCTTACAAAAATGCATTAGTGAAGAATGAATTCTTGGTATTTTATGGACCTCAAGTGTTGAAGAGAAATTAGATTTATATCCTCATAGTTAAAAATCTGAAACACCTTCTGCAGCTTCTCTCAGATTGATGTTAAAAGACTACACTGTTTAGAAAATGTGACTAAATGGTCATCTCCACCAATACAAAGGAGTACACAAGTACGATGGCTGGAGGGGAACCCAAATAAGTCAGTTAGAGACAAAGCCCTCTTCCAGCCCTCCCATAAAGGACTCAGCCCCGTGGGCTGGGGAGACCCTTGGCCCCCTGACTCAGTGTGGGAGGATCTCTGCAGATCACTTCACAGACTGAAGGGGTTACTTACTAGGGGGTGTGGGACACACGGTATGCAGGGGAAGAGCATCATACAAGACTTATTATGGGATGCTTAGGGGAAGAAACAGAAGGTTTAAGGAGGGCTGGGAAGAAACAAACATGGAAAAACAAAGAGATAAGTGTATGAAAAGGGCCAGTCATTGGTAAACAGGGTCTCATCGGTACACCTGTCTGCCCATTCCCTACGTGTGTCCTGCACATCCTGCCCTGTCTTCTCATTCAACTCCCTCTCTAACTACACTTTAGGGTGAGAAACTTTATAACCTGTGTGTATGTGTGCGTATGACAGTCTGAGTGCCAGCTGCTGATGTGAGACATTCGGTCACAGAGGTCTGTGACTACAGTACTAGCAACTGGAGGAACTGGAGTGCATTGATATTGTGCGGGTCCGTGTGTCAGTGTGGGATCGCTGGACTGGACTAGTTTCAGATAAGAGGCCTGGGAGCCAGATATTGAACCAGACGTAAATCTGGGATGGGTACTGCAGATCAGAGGGTCTGTGAGTCAGATAGTGGAGGTCCATGTCAGTTTGTGAGGTCACTAGAGACCAGAGGATCCAAGGCTGCTGGGTAGATGATGAGTTTCTAGGAGTAGTTACTGAAGTGACCACTAGCCTGTGTGTCCGGGCAAAGGGCATCTCTACCAGCAGCAGGAGTGGGACTGTGAGCCTGGGGTTAGGGTAACATGCCCAAAGAGCATGCCCCAACCAGAAAGACCAAAGATCCAGGGTCAGTAGTGGACAGGCTAGATGCCCAAAGGCCAGTTATTGGAGGGACATTGTATATATCTGTATCTATATCTATCTTTATCTATATATCTATATATATCTGCATTAGCAAAGCTTTGTGGTATCCACAAAGTTCTTCGGGCAGTGCAGCTTCACAAATTCACACAACTCAATACACAATATGTCACTCTTTTTGTCTTAACACTTAGTGTGAGAGGAATCATTACCCCCTCTTTGTATGAAGAACAATGAAACCTGCAGCATAAATTAATGGTAGAGTTCTAAAAGTTTGTCTTTTCCTCTAGAATACACTCTCACTATTTTCTTCCTACAGCCCAAGCAAAATCTGGACTATGCGCTACTTAGTACAGACCACTAAGTCAACATAAATTAGTTACCAAGACTTAGAATTAATAATTTATTTGATATATCATTTTAAGAAGACCCATTGCCTTAGTAAAATACAAATATTGGCAGAATAGATTATATTTACTACACAGGTCCCAATGACACATTTGTGATTCAGCCTACATTTCAGACTTGTATGAAATTCAACTTTTCATGGCTCTTCTCAATGTGAAACAATTATATATTATGTAGTTTGTTAACGAGAATTTCATTTTTTTCTATATTGTGTACTATATAACATCCAGATATTTTATTCTTCCCCAAAAATGACTTGTTAATGATGGAAAAGAAAATAAACTCTATATGCCCTATAATCAAATTTAAATTAATCCTCAGCCTATGACTTCTCAACAAGACTATTTAAAATAAGAGTTCTAGCACTTATTTCTAGCAAAGATATTATATTACTACCCAAAGATAAAGCGTTGTTGGCAGATTTGGACAAACTTCACAACTCATTTCACCATAGATTTTAAAGTAAAATCTCTGCTTATAACTCAGCTAATCATTAGATCAGATACTGCGCTGGTTTTGGCTGTGATAGATTTAATTTTCTTCATAGTAGCTAGTCTAGGATTGTGTTTCGGATTTGTGCTGGAAACTGTTGATAACGCAGGGGTACTTTAGTCACTGCTGTGCAGTGCTTAAAACAAGTCAAGGCCTTTCCTGCTTCTCATACTGCCCCATCAGCCAGTAGGCTGGGGGTGCACAAGAAATTGGGAAAGGACACAGCTAGGACAGCTGACCCCAGCTGACCAAAGGGATTTTCCATACCATACAACATCATGCTCAGCATATAAAGCTGGGGGAAGAAGAAGGAAGGGGGAGACGTTCGGAGTGATGACGTTTGTCTTCCCAAGTAACAGTTAGACATGACAGAGCCTTGATTTCTTGGAGAAGACTGAATCCCTGCCTGCCAATGGGAAGTAATGAATGAATTCCTTGTTTTGCCTTGCTTATGTGTGCGGATTTTATTGAGACAAACTGTCTTTGTCTCAACCCACAAGTTTTCTCACTTCTCTGATTCTCTGTCCCATTCCACCAGTGGAGAGTGCATGAGCGGCTGCATGGGGCTTAGTTGTTGACTGGGGTTAATCCACAACAGATAGTTGGCAAATGCATAACAATATTAAAATTGGATCTTTCCGTTAGTGCCAGGTAAGTAAGTTTACAGTATTGTTAATGATTCAAAGCTATAAAATAAGTAAACATCCAAGATCATTTTCCGTAGCTGGATAGCTTGAGATAGTCTGCAGTTCATGGATAAGATTGACTATGTGACTCCACATAGTAAAATGTAAAAAAAAGGAAGATATGGCATGTAAAAGATCATTTTCTCTTGTTCCTAAAATTCTTTCTACTAAGTTTGTCAGACAGTCTTACCAAAACAAATTTAAGTATATAGCTATAGGTATCCAGCACAAATTAATTCAAACATTTCAAAGATTCACAAAATATCTTGAAATATTCTACATAGACTATCCAGAAATAAAGAAAAAAGTTGCTTGGTTTTTTTTTCTTGAAATAATATGTCTGTGTTTCTGGGTCGTGGGCTAAGTTATAGCTGTTCAAGTTGGATGTTTAATCAGTTGCTTGTTTCCAGTCACTTTTCACTGGTTGTTTGCAAAATATTATTAGCGTAGACAGCCGGGCAGATTTCTTGCTTACCTAAGAAAAATAAATTCTTTAAACCTAGCTTTTCTTGTATTGTTTTATTTGTTTGTTTTTGGTAGGGGTGTAACTTCATTAAATGGCCAACTGTTTGCAATTAGTATAAAAGAAAAAAAATTAAAAATTTCTTTGTCTAGTAGGATTTCATTATCAACATTTCCTCCTCTGCCTCCATTAATGAAATTGAGATCTTCTTATTGCTATTAGAGGATCATAAGGTTCAAACAAAAGACAGGAGTAATCCACATGTAGCTCTTCACATTCTTTGGGGAAATACAAGTGGCACGATACAAATTAGCACATCATTGGAACAAAAGCTAAAGATCTCAGGTTTTACTTGCTTCTAGATGTCTAGTTTTTGCCCTTCCTGACTTTTACAATGGATCCTTTACTTCCCTGCTCAGACTTCTGTGATTCAATCCCTATCAGGTTTTGGAAGAAACACTCTGTAACCTTTACTTTTTACTTTTTTTCCTTGTATTATTTACATTTGGAGGACATCCTTTAGGTGGAATATTTATGGCAGATATTGCAAAGTAAGGCAGACTTTAGTTTTGTTTTCAGGACAGACCCTTTCCCTTTGTCGCTCTAGGAACACAATCTTCCCCCCAATTGTATTACACTGGTGTCTAGAAAATACATCTGAGAGGATGCACTCACAGGTTCTGCTACATGATTCCTCAATAGTCCAGGCACTTTCTTTAAGCGTCAAAATGCATTAAGACTTTTTCAAAGATGTAATAATATACAAGAAAGTTTACTCTGCATTCCACTTCTGTGCATGGTGGGTGTACATTTATTCTTCTATCTACAAATTGGACAATTTGCCTCGCAGTTGGGTTCCTAATGTTTACTGTGGATTTCTTCCCTTTTCTCCTACACAGGGATTTAACAGATGTAACTTAAAGTAAATGTTTCCTAAACTTCTGCTGTATTCACATCAGTTCCTAAAAGCTTTGACTATCAACTAACTCTAAGTAGTTCTCTAAGTATATTTCATATGTTTTGTAGTTAAATAATAAGTTAACAATAGAGAATTATAAAATGCAATTATCAAAGTATTAAGCAGTCAGTTCTTTTATACTTAATGGCATATGTACAAGAAAAATGCAATTAAGTAATAGTTGCTGGTGTGATCAAACAAAGCCCTGGCTGGGTAAAATGTAGAGATTTAGAGATCACATAGTCAAGCGTACAAATTCCATTTGCTATCCGTGACTGAAATGCAAACAGCAGTTTCTAATTCAAGAAAATTAAGAACAAAATAATTACCAAGGGCTCTAGAGGCTTTTTGTTTGAATTTGCTGTCTAGTTAACTATCTAAAAGAATATACTGCGATGTGAAGACATGTTTTTCAGCACAAGCTTTCTAGTGCTATTATTTTGTGCCCAAAGGTGCCCAAGGTTCAGTTCAGGCACTGATCTATATTACTTCACATCTAAATTAATTTAATATGCAGTAACTGGACATTGTTTCTGCTGTCCTTTGGTTATACAAGCATAAAGAACGAATCACTTTGGATCCTGATAGAGAAAGAATGATTCCTCCCTCTAAAGTCTGTACTGAGAAGCGTAAAGTTCTTATCAGCGATGCAGCTAACATGCTTCTTAATCATACCTCTACTTTATCCACCACTTACTTACATAAATAACCAGACTATGTTTGCTGAACAAATAAATGAGAAATAAATAATATCAACATCATAACAATGGTTACATTGACATGTGATTTAGGAATTGTTTTTTATAAAACAATAAAAGGGCTAAAAAATAGTACTTTCGCTTATAGTAAGGTATTAAGAAAAAAAAGGCTCTCTAGATGCCTATAAATGTACAAATGACATGGCATGTTTTCAGACTCAAGGACACATGAAGAAAATATATTTTACAGAGCAGACCTGAAAAAATACTATGATTTTTTTTTCCCATCTGGACTTTTATTCCATTTTAAGTGGCATAACATCTTTCATACTTGCTATTTATGAATTCCTCATTTATTGGAAAAATATAACATAAATAGTAAATATAAAGCAAATATGTAAAAACAGTCACAAGAACTTTAAAAAAATAATAATTCAAAGCACATTATCACCACACAATGAATACTAATAAATGTTGACAATACTTTATAAACTGCCACAAGCTCTGAAGTATACTGCTTGTAAAGCAGGATTCTAATCCCAGTAGCTGCTTCTCATTTTCTTAAGAGTGCATACAGCCAGAGCATCTTTCCTGTCATCTTTATATATTCACAACACTTCCTAAACATTTTTTAGATTTGAAACATACAATCTACCTCCTCAGCTTTCACTATTAACATAAAGCCTCTTTAATATACCCATGAGCTTCAAGTGCATCAATACAGTAAAAATAGGCAACATTCTTATGTTCCTTAGCTAGTTAATGTCAACTCATTTCCTGCTAAATAAGAACACAAATAAAAAAACCAGCTTCTTGAAGTTTATCCTTATCATCAGACAAAATAATAGAGAAAAAAACCACAGAACAACAAACTGTGAGCAATTATCATATTCAGATCAGCAAAGTGATAAAATCTGAATGTTTTAGATTTGTATCCCCATTACAGACATCATAGCAGTAGCAAGATAATGAGCTGCAACAAGTGAAGAGTTTGCATCTGTTTCTCTAAATGGTAACTGCTGCTGTAATTAAGGCCTCCATCTCACAACAATTGCAATAAACTGAATTGGGATGAATCCCACCCTAAGTATCAACAAATCCATTGTAAGCATCTATATAAATGATTTTAGCTGATACAATATTACTTGAATTAGGTTAGCTTTCTGTCACTAAAGGCTATACTAGCACATTATCTCACTGTTGTCAAGTATTAATGTGCAGGGTGATAATCACTGTGTGCAGTAAAGTTATTCAGTTGGCATGTAGCAATTCGATCCTGTATTTGAGCTTTAGATCCCCAGCTGTGATGATAGTTGCTGCTCTAAGACTGCATGTACATTAGCAAGTTTTGTGGCTTAACAGACCTAAACAACAAAGCAGTTGGTACTGATGACCTACTCCTCACTCCTGAATCTTCTGCTTTCGAGAAACTCCCGTTTAGTCCCTTGGACTGGATTCCCCTTTGTGGCTGCATGGCATTAGAATTGCTCCAGGAACGCATCTTCCAGTTACATTTCATCTAAGAGGAATCAAGTTTGTATGATCTGAGTCTCCTCTGCAGGTTCAGTGGTGACAACCAAGTGGATTCCTGATACAAATCCGAACACTAGTGCAGGTGCATTTTAAAAGCCTTGAAATAGCTCCAAGTGTTCACCTATTTGTTAACAACACCACGAGTACCCATGAAATAGATATTTGTATCTTTTCACAGAAGTCATTATATTTGGTAGAGGGTGGTTTTGAAGCACTGACTGAAGGAGGAGGAAGTTACAACAGGGAGGAGAGTTGTATGATAGTGCAGTTATCCAAATCTTGTGTTCCAAAAGGTACAATTTGGAAGGAATGAATATTTGTTTTCCTATCTTTTACTGTGTTGAAACAAAAATCCTATCCTCTCCAATTTGTAGTCACAGAAGATGATAAAGATACACATGTAAAATACACAGAAAAATTGTTCTTTTGGGACAGTTTCAAATACTCAACTCCAACAGATTAATCAGAAATATGGCAAAGAATGCAGCTTGCAGTAGCCCACCAGATTTTGAGATACAATTTTTTCTTGACATAATAAAAAACATCTGCTTTCATACTATTACTACTCCTATTATTTAACTGAGTCACAATCTCATTTTCCTCTACCAGATCCTTTTTCTCATTCATAACTTGCAAGCAGCATAAGTCAGGAATATAGAAATGAAGACCAGATATTAGAGCAGACGTGTTTTCTATCAAGAGACCTCAGAGCAAGAGATGATCTAGGAGAACATAAATTTGCCTATGTAGTTTAGACACTGGGGCCTCATTTTAGGATTTTAATTATTCTGTTTAGCTATTACAGCTTTAAGTGTTTTCTGGTAATCAGCAGAAACTAATTAGACATAAAACTATAAGACATTCATGTTCAAACACTTCATCTTAATTACATTGTAAATGCTGATATTAACAGATTACATAGCAGTTTGTTTGGCCACTTCATTAAATTACTGCTAGAGAGTGCTCTAGAAGCAGTAGTAAGTGCACACTAATACCCTCAGTATCTGCAGTGGATGTGGACAACTGAAGGAAAGACACAGGAATTATGTACATTTACTTTCAAGTGCAAGAGACAGAGAAAGGACCATTACTTACATCTCCAAAGTTGCAGAGTGACATCACAGTCACCTATCATCAGTAAGGAACGGATTAACAGAAATGGGTCTATCGTATTAGATCTGAATTGTTAACACCCATAAATCAAAATAAAAGTGAAGAAAACATTAAGCAAACAGGAAAAAAACTAAATAGCAGCCAAATACATCAGTGGAATACTTCTTTCAGTGGTGAGAGTACTACTCAAACAGGAAATGAAGCCCAAAACTGAGAGAACATGTATTTTAACGTTATTCAGTTATTTCTACGCAATTATCTAGCTTTGAAATAGCAAATTACTATCATGCTATTCAGAGTTTTCTGCCTGCAACATGAGGATTATAAACACGAAGCCAAACATATCAGTGTGACATGATACTAGAACATAACATGCAGAGAATCTTGACTTAACCCTTGCAAATACCCTGTGCTATATACTGTATTTATCCCAGAAGTCTGACATAACAACAGAACAAACTCTTGGCAAAGAAAATAGAAGAAAAAAGAGCTGGCTGGATTCCTGCCAGGTAGTTTCCTATATCATAACCCTATATCAAAACCCCAAATTAAAAACAGTAACATCAAACAATTCTTAGATTTTACCAAAAGCTTTAACTTCACATTTGAACATTATAGCATCGTCTCATTTTTTTCTGAAACTGACCCACACTCACTTCGAAGTCTTTCTGCAAAAAATAAGCACCCTGAGAGATTCAACAAAACCAAGAAGTACAGGAGACTGTAAGTACAAAGTACAAAGATTGCACCCAAATTCAGAGCCATTTTATTTTCTCTGCTTTGAATCAAGGCATGAAAGTGGATTATCACATTTTTGTACAAGACAAATGTAGAAAGTACAGAGTGACAGCATGTATAGCATTCTATGAAAAGTTACTATTTGAACACTGATGCTAAGCAATTATACTATTCATTATTCCAGATATAAAAGAAAACTCTCCATGTATTAACCAAAGTGAATTTTAGCTTTATCAATGGTATATTAAATAGTCTACACACTGAGGACTCAATTTAATGCTGGAATAAATACTAAGCAGAACACTTTCAAAGACTGCAATGGAACTTATGAAATGGATTTTGCTGAAACCAATAAAATGTGAAAAACATCTGTGATGTAGCAAAAAATATTTGGAAGACTGGGAAATAGGTGTTGTCTTGATATGTATTTCGCTTCTGAGTTTAGGAAATTTCACTCAAGTCAGTGTCTTGTAACTTGTGTGCGGGAAGGCTGGACACTCTTTAAGAGGGAAATCTTTAAGGCGCAAGAACAAGTCAACCCCATGTGCCATAAGGTGAGCCAGCGGGGTGGAATTCTGGAGGGCAGACTTTGGGCTGTTTAGGAAACTGGTTGGCAGAGTCCCTTGGCAGGCAGACCTAAAAGGCAAAGGAATCCAAGAAGGCTGGACATTCCTTAAGAGCGAAATATTTAAGGCACAAGAACAAACCACACCCATGTGTCATAAGACAAGCTGGTGGCATGTAGTACTGGCCTGGCTGAACGGAGAGCTGTGGCTGGAACTCCGGGAGAAAAGGAAAGTCTATGGCCTATGGAAGAAGGGACAGGCCACTCAGGAAGACTATAAGGATTTTGCGAGTTTGTGCATGGAGAAAACTATGAAGGCCAAAGCCTAGCTAGAACTTAATCTGGTCACCCCCATAAAAGACAATTTAAAAATGTTTTTATAAATACACTAACAGCAAAGGAGGGCTAACAGCTAAGGAGCATCTCCACCCTGTATTGGATATGAGGGGAAACAGTGACCAAGCATGAGGAAAAGACTGAGTGAATCCTTCTTTGCTTCTGTCTTTAATTGTAAAACTAGCTGGTTTCTGAGTGCCCAGTTCCTTGAGCTGGAAGACAGGGACAGGGAGGAGAATGAATCCCCATAATCCAAGAGGAAATTGTCAGTGACCTGTGGCACGGCTTAGACATGCACAAGCCTATGGGGCCAGATGGGATCCACCCAAAGGTACTGAGGGAGCTGGTGGAAGTGCTCACCAAGCCACTTTGCATCATTTATCAGCAATCCTGGCTAATTGGGGAGGTACCAGTCGACTGGAGGTTAGCAAGTGTAGCACCCATCTACAAGAAGGGCAGGAAGGAGGACTGAGGAAATTACAGGCCTGTCAGTCTGACCTCAGTGCCAGGGAAAGTCATGGAGCTGATCGTCCTGAGTGTCATCACACGGCACGTACAGGATGTGTATATCATGAGAGTTTTTGTTGCCTACAGTGGGGATTTTTTTCTCTCCCCTCTGTCCCCTTGAGCACTAGCAGACATGTAGGAAAAAAACCTTAATATCTTGGAAGGCAATTCAGAATATGCAGAATTCTGGAGCAGCAACCATAGAGCCTGCTCTCATGTTTAAATGTTTGCCTCTTTGCCTCCTTCCTGAGGAGGCAAACTGCCATTGGAACATATGTTTCTCTTCTAAATGATTTTTTTCAGTAGTAACATCACCAGTGGTCCATACTTTTTTGTTAACTGAAGCAGATGGTTTAAAGGTCCCGGCATTAGCTGCACTGATTAAAATTTAAAAATAAATACATTGTACTCTACTGATTTCTTTGGCTTCCTGCCTATAGGCAATAATGGCTGATTAAGAAGTATTAACACTGAGAAAAAAAAGATGAATCATGAACGCCAAACTAAGTTGTGATGTGGCTTACTTAGAGCTCAAACAATGAATATTCGAAAGTGAAAAAGAAAATACCAGCTTTCATAGGTAATTCCTCGTGTTTTGCATAAACAAGTTCCACATAACTAAAGTTTCAACTCTTCTCCAAGGAGGCTGTGGCACATTTTTAACACAACGTATGTCTCTCTGTGATTCCAGCCCTATTTATTGATTTTTATTTCTGACAATTACTTCTAGGCTGAGTTCTCCATACTAAATTGTTCGTTTGCTTTTACAGACAATGGATTTAAAATAATTATGCTCTTTAACTGTGTCAGACTACTCCTGTTTTGCACTTCTGGAGTTTGATTCACAAACCTCTGTTATCAGATAAAGTCTTTTGATTCATTTCAACCAGTATTTTATCAAGACTTTTGCTTTAGTTCTTTAGAAAAAGATCCTCAGTGATACTAATTATTTCAATAGAGTGTCAAAATTTACAGTCCATTTGCTACGCAAATTTACTAAATCCTCTTTTCTATGAATTTGAGGTTCAAAACTTTGGGAAGTCTGATTATGGGTATCAACAGCTATGTGACAATTACTACCTTAGTCATCTGTTTGTCAATATTGTTTTTGTAATATGGGAAACACGTTGTTACAAGAAATACTATCCTGCTTGATTGGATGGCTGTATCCTCATGGGGAAATTGCACAAGAATGCAGCTGAAGGAACTAATAATAGATAATTTAAGACAGATAAGAGAAAGCACTTTGCATAGCGCAGGAAGTTGATTTGTGGAATCTTTCGCCATACATGATTGTGAAGGTGACCAATAAAAGAAGTTTCACGGAGGGATTTAACAAATTCATGAATGATCTGAAATGGACATCATGCCCATGTCAAAAGGAACAGCCAGGAATGTATCTTCTAATGGCTCTAATACAACTATTGTGGATAATGGCAGAGTGTAACAGAAATGGAGCACAGACGACGACCAAGATCACGTTCTTTCTAAATGGCAGCTCTTATTGCTACTGTAACAGATAGAGTACTGGACTCAATGGACCACTGATCTAAACGGAAAGGATTTTTCTGGTGTTCTTAACCATGTGGCGCTGAAGGAATAGCCATTTGGGGGGAAATATCAGAACAGAAAATCTTATATATAGGGCTAATTAATATTATATTAGTTTGTGGTGAAGAAATAAAATGAAGAGAGAAACTGAAAGGCAGAGAAACTGCTCTGATTAAGGGCTAGAATAAAGATGTTGCTTTATTTCCAAATATTTTAATATTTTAAAGCTGTCAGTGTAACTAGCCTATTTCTGAGTAACATCACATTCTCGTTCCCAGCCTGGGGATATAAAGAGACTTGCTATCCTGTGTTTCTCCAAATGCATACAACATCTGATGACATAGATATCATTGTGTATAAGCACCTTACTGAGCTTCAGACATTTGAATTATAAGCACACGGGGACACAAATACAAAGCAAACATTTGCATAGAAGAAACTCAGTAAGAACATTTGTATTTGAAATGGCTTCTGAGCAGCTGGCTTAAGAAACAAAGCTCAGTGGGGTGGATGAAGACATATTAGACCAGAAGCAGTTGTCTTTCAGCAACATACCTTGAAATGCATAACATTTGTGAATTCTGGGAATAATTTACACTGGAGACAATATCTCATGACAAAAATGAAAGAAATTATCAGATCTTAGGAATTCCATTATTTGAATCCTTCAATTTTTCCTCATTATTTTGGCCATCTCCAATTTTTAAACCAAAGTTTAAAAAAAGCAGTAAATCTCATTGCTCTACAGCAGTCACAACTGCATTAATTAGCAGAAACGTTTTTAAGAAAGCATTATTCAATTATCTCTTCAGACATTACACAAAAAAGTCTGAATTAAAGGCCGGAAAAAGTAATGGGATGAAGGTTTAGTTGCTTGCAATTTTTAAACAGAATCAGATTCAGGGATATTGTACTAACAAATTTGTAACTAGTCAAACTAAAATATAATCATATTTCAGTTTTCCACATACATGTGATGATTTAATGTAATACAACAATGAAGAAAAAAAAGAATCACTACAAAAATTCGTTCTCCTGTGTAGAAGTAATTGTCATGGTACAATAATCAGGAATTGACAATTCCCACCTTCTCCTGATTTGGGAATAATGAAGGTTCATGCACTCCTTTCTGTAGTCTCTTTCTTTTGGGTGATTCAGGCATTTAGCTGCAAGGCCAAGCACACTATAACTTCTACACTAGCAGATATCTTAAGCTCTACTCTTCTAAAGCAGAATGAGAATGTGCTTCACCAAGATTAAAAGCTAGCAGTATGGATGGAAATATTCAAATCCTGCTTTTGGCATTCTTCAGTTTGTTGCTGGTCCTTCACACACACATATCACATACAGCAACTAACTGAACAAAAACCATTTCAATATAAAAATAAAATCTTTGCAGTCTAAGACTTATATCCGCTGCAGTAGTACGTGCAAGGATGACCAAAAATCTTTTAAAGGTAGGGGACAACCTCTGATACTGATAGTAATGTTAAAAATGCAGACAGATCATGCTGCTACCATTCATGATAAAGTACTGCTTTAAGTTCAAGTAGACCTTTCAAAGGTCTACTGATGGGTAACAGTACCTGACAGACAAGACAGAAAATATGATTATGCTTTTGCTAAAACATGTATGACTTTTACAAATGAAAATATTTTCCATAACAAATATCTTGTCAGTAATATTACAGTAGTAGTTATTAGTGGGACTAGTAATATCACGAATAAAAGGGGGGG
>NW_010415976.1:0-8973 GCF_000710305.1 Buceros rhinoceros silvestris | reverse complement strand
AGGAATGTAAAACCAAACATCTGCCTTTTTCCAAAACAATCCAAATGAATGATATTCAACAAAGCTTCTATTGTCTTTAATGATGCGTAATGTGGCCCTCAGTCATAGAAAGACAGCCACATCTCTGTCTAGCACCAAGAACCCATTTACACTAAGAAAAGAAATTGCCACCTAAAACCAAATGTATTTGTGAATAATAGCTTTTTATGAAAAAGGCCGATTTCAAAACCATACAATTAAATAGCCATCTGAGGTAAAATGTTTCCATGAAAATTCGTTTGTGTTGTGAGCTCTAATTCTTAATATAACTTGGGCCATATAGCATTTAGGTACAAATGAAGCAGCTAGTAGCTCACGTGGAACTTAGCAGAGAAGTCATACTTACGACCTTACAGTACTTATGGTTAAGAGTCCTTAACTTAAAGAAAGAAATTGTTAGCTGTGATATTTTGTTGTACTTACAACACAACTGAAAGGGAAAAATTTACTCTCCTTCCTGGCAGAAAGGGGAACAAGTCCAGAAGAAAACAGCCACTCGGTAGTTCTTTAAAAAGGGCTTGATTTTAAACAGGCTAAATACATGCCCTACTATGGTAAAACATCTATCTATATTATTAGCTTTTTGAACATTTCCAACAAAATCAATTAGATTCAATCGCTTTCAATCAATTCAAACGCTTTCAGGATGAAATAAGCACAACGAAGCATTTTATATCACTGAACAACCAGTTACAGCAATGACTAGCCTAAACATTTTCAACCTGATTCTCAACAAGTGTAAGTTGCTATTATTCCCTGAGTGTAACTACACAGATTTACAACCATTGAAGAAAATGGAAACTCAAAATTTATTAAACACAAGATATGGAGGAAGTGCCACCATTTAATCATTATTTTCACTCTAAGAAAGTGGAATGATGATTTAGAAAGTTATTAAGGCCATGGTTACACACTACTTTGTGAAACTATTCCACTTATTTATAGCGTGTAAGGTAAATAATCTATTAGAGATGAGCTAATGGGTTTTGTAAGTTTCATAATATAGTAAGATCAAGAAAAATAGTTAAGCTGTTAACAAATAGTCATCTTGTGATAGTCATCATCTTTCTCAGAGATTTGAAAACATTAAAGGGCCTAACAAGGTATGAAAATCAAAGGGATTTGAAAATGACATTATTTAAACATCGAAATAAATTGTGTGCAGAACCACACCAGAGTACGCAATCTATTCTGAATTTCTTTCTTATTTTCTGATTAAATATATGAACTGGCCTCTGCTGACATTTTAAAATGCTACTTTTAGAGTCATGCCATGCTTTAAATTATTTCAGTTTGAAAGAGTTGATTCATGAGCAGTTTATTTGATTTAGTTCACTGCCAGCTGGGTACAAAGAGACAGAAATGTTCTGCATCACCAGCTGTGCTACTGGGGTCTGAGCAAAAGACTGGATTATTTTATGCATGGCACCTGTAATGGCTTTCAGTAACGAGGACTCTGTAAATTAAATTAATAAATAAATGTAACATTTTGCTTGCATTATTTATCAATTTTTAGACTGCAAGAAAAGAAGAGTGTTTCTGGATTTGTGTTAGTTACGCTATAACAGGTTTCCTCTTAGGTATCATGAACACACGCTTTGAACTGAGTCTCATTTAATGTGATCAAATACAAGAATACAAGCAAAACCCTAATTAATGGTTTCCCATATGGGATATGTAAACCTCGAAAAGTCCAGAAGATTGTAATATAACAACAACAACAAAAAAATCTAGCTCCGATTCTGCATTTCAGTATTCAATTTGAAAAAAAAAAACAAAACAAAACCCAAAAAACAACAACACCTTATCTGGAATCAGTTTTTGGATCATCACGGTGCCACACGAAACTTTCCTTAACAATACTACCTTCCATCGAACATAGTAATGCCCTAAAACAGTAAATTCATCCAAAGCCATGAATTACAAAACTTCGTATATTTAAACAGATTTAATTTTTTACTCTTTTACTGTTTTCATCACATACTGCTTAATAACATTTTATAAGACGAATACAGGAAAAACAGTACTATGAAATCTAGCTTGGAGAAAACACAATTCAGCATTTTCCCTCCACCACTATGTATGCAATCACTCTTTAAAATCTTCAAACATATCTGTAATGCTCACTTCTGATATGCAACCTGCAAAATACTGGCTCAGTGAGCAGGTGATTCATTCTGAGTGTTTCTTTTGTTTTTGTTATTTTAATTACATGCCCTCCTCCTTTCAACCTAATGAATTAGTTTTGTGTCTTAGTCACACCTGTAGATCTGAAATTATTGGTTTTGTTCTACAGTTAGAAATGGCCAAGTAAAAATCTATGGACTACTACTGTATAAGTAATATTAGTCATTGTGATTGAAACATTCATTTTTATTCTCTCTCAGCTTTGGGGAATTTGAGGACTTACTCTGTTCTTTTTGTGAATAGGGCACTCTCTTATGTGAAAGTAATAATGACAATTAGATCAATTCAATGGAAAACCGAAGTTGGCAATGAGAAGAGATAGAAAGACTATTTAGAGGAGTTTCAATAGCCTAAAACCTCACTCTCATTGATTTAGCTGTTTCAGTCCATAAGCCTGGCAGAAAGACCAGCTAGTTACACTCTTTTGGACAGTTTATCTATTTTAAACATTGAAAAGACCAGCTTTTTACAGCCGCACATAACTGAGCATCTTGCTGACATCAAGGTAAATACACTATAATTATGCAACCAGTGATCTAACCAGGAAAATCATGCTGCACCCACAGTAATCCCTTCCTGGAAAGTTCAAGAACAAACTCATATGTGAAGTTGTTTTATTAAAAAGCTGTTGATGGCATCTGCCACAATGGAACTGCGGCAGCCTTTAAAGCCAAAATGTCTTACTGATGTAGTGAAAGAAAAAAAAAGGGACAAAGTATCTTTATGCCCAGTGCTGTCATGCAAGTTAGGAAAGTATTCACTTTAAAAATAGGATGCTACAGACAACTGTAAATGAGCTGAAAGACGGTGCAATAAGTTTTGAGGTAAAATCATTACTATTAAAACTGAACTCCACATTCACTACAAATACTATCTTGATCAGATGTGATTTGCATGCTGAACTAACACGTGTGGGTTTGTTTTGTTTTGTTTGTTCGTTTGTTTTCTTCTTAGTCTAAAAAAAAGAGGAGAGCAGCAATTGGGAAGAAAAATGCTTTTCTGTTGACTTTTTCACATACAAGCTGAAAGCAGGGGAGTAAGTAACAAACTGAGGCCAGGGATGAATGCAAAAGGTACGTATACAGCAACTTGTCACTAGATCCTGTTACTTCTTCCCAAAAAGGAACTGAGTAGTGAGCAGGACCTGGAAGTGAAGAAAGCAACAGATGGAAGTTGATCAGAGAGGAATCACCTTTGGAAAGCCATATCAGGCATGAAGGTTTCTTACTACACCTCTGAGGTTTGAAATATCAGTAGCTCTGACACAAATCATGCAGAAGAATTTCCACTAAAGGGATGTCCAGTGGTGGAGCATATGAAGATCAATGTAGGTGTCCTGGGTTAGGATAGGGTTAATTTCCACAGCCAGGATAACCAGATCAAACCATCCAATGGGGTGTTTGATATCATACTGATGTCACGCAGAGAATGTATACATAAGGGGAAGCTAACAATGACGGCGGGAGTGGTCATTGCAGCTCCACGCAGCTCAACTTGGCGCAGCTCAGCGTGGTGGTGGTGCTAAAGCAGTGCATTATTTTCTCTCTCTTTGTGTTCTGCAAGTAAACTCTCATTATCTTAACCCATGTGGCTTTACTTTTACCTTTTTAACTGTCCCCTGCCCCCGGGGGTAGAAAGGGGTGGATGAGCGGCTGCGTGGTGCTTAGTTGCAAGCTGTGTTCAAGCCACAACGGTAGGAAATGGAGAGACACACACATCATATTGTGATACCAGTCACCAGACGATGCAGAAGTGACACGTGGGTCACTGAACTGCAGAGCCTGAGCCATTTTGTCAGCTTCCCTGCTTGGCCATTTGCTGAGGCGGGACCAGGACATCTGGCAGTTATCATTTTGGACAGATTGCTGATGGGCTTTTCAGGGAGGATCAAGGAAATCCAAGGGGATGCCACTCATCCCTGCACTAACGATGGAAAGCACACACTTCTGATATCAAAGAATGGAGAAGTAATCTCTGTGAAATGGAAGTGTTAAGCCCTCTGAGGCATGTCCTTTCATTGAAACTACTGGAGCAACAACTAATGAGAATAAACAGTGATAGAAATCACTGACAAAATATGATTATCGAGCGACAGCTTCTTAAGAAGGTTGCATGGGTGTTTCAACTGAGTGTTTCAGATGTTAGTTTATATGTAAACATTAAAGCACATCTACATGTCATATAGGCTCATCTTTAAGAAATGGCACAATGTTCTATCCTGGAGTTGAATCCTGTAACTTTTTTAATAGCTTATAGCATTTTGATCTATCCTGTATTAGATAAGCAAGCAGAGGAGCACAAACATTTGTTTATGTTATCTTACCTTCTCAACACAGTCCACAGACATATAGGCTATATCAAGACAATGTCATGTGGGAGGACTTCTGATTTTCTGCACTTAGGCATTAACACCAGCCATAGTGACTCCATCCTTGTGGATGAAAAGGGATGATATCTGATGTTGAAATCATGCTACAGATGAAAGAAAATCTTTTCATGGAAAAGATATTTATTTCAAATCATCTGGTGACAAAGATCTGTCCTGACTCTGCCAGCTCCAGCATATAAACACAGTCATAGCCTTGATTTTATTCTGCTTTTAGACACAAGACTAGCTTAACACAGTCTTGTGCACAACAATACACTCAGACTTGGTTTCAGTGGAGTACATCTGTGCTTTTACCCTCCTACATGCCAGTGGTCTAGCGAGGTACATTCAAAAATTACATTGAACATATATTTCTTTTAACAACCTAAACTAATTCTTCCTGATATCCTGCTTGAAACTTCATAAATATTAAATTTCAGGAGAGAATAGTTTCCATATTTCATTCACAGATTACAAATTTAATATTTGTGCTATGTGGATTTTGTTCAGGAATCTGCCAAGCAACCATACATCAGGATTTTATTTTCATATATTATAATTCATTTTAAACTTCAAATAATCCCTGTGATTAAAAGACTGAACTTTTGACAATATGCCTCTGATTGTCCATTTGTTCCTTGGGGTTCCTCAAAGCTGTAAAGTATAGCTCAATAAAAAGCTTACTGTAATCATATGTCTCCCACTGTTTAGACCAGTACGTCTAACATCTTACGAATTCTAAAATGATCCATTCATCAGTTCCATAACTTTTTCTGTATCAAACTTCTTAAAAAATTATTATTTTCTACCAGTATCTTCAAAGACATAGAAGAGCAGATCTGGTCTGATAATTCAGTTTATGCAGAAAACTGTGTTGTGCAACAGATAGCACTCCTGTGAATTTTAATTGATTTAGTCTCTTGTGCTACCAGAAGACTAACACCATTATACAGGTGCCTTGAAGAGCAATCAATCAGCCAGTGTTCCAAGTGAGCAGGAGCTGAGCTCTGGAACCTTTCCCCAGCAGGATCACAGCTTCTGTGCTCCTAAATGAAAGAAGAGTTCTTATTGCTTCTCTTGAAGAAAATGATAAAAATAAAATATAAAATACAAACTGGAAGCTAAAATCCATTCAAGTTGGAGGAAAAGGAGGAGAAAAAGTCAGCAGATTATTTAATGAGGTCCTCCTGCTTACATATTTTTGCTCTGAACAATGTAATCAATCTCTGCATTATCATATTGGCTTTACATTTTCCCATTTCGCTGTTTTTCAGAAGGAATAACTGTGACATAAGGGCACTAGACAGAATTACTATGCCTTTTCTGTTAGCTACTAAATTACTTTTATAATACAACACCTGGTGTTCAAATTTTTTTCCCTTTTTTAATCCTCATTTTAGCTTCTCTCTGACCAGTGACACCACTATTCCTAATTACACTCAATACTTTGCACTCATTTGAGGAAGTATTTTCATTATTTAACAGTAATTTATCTCCTAAATGATCATAATTTACAAAGTAGCTGCGCAGAACACTGTGTATGGCAATATGCATATAGGAGTATAAAACCACTCTTTGAAGTCTTTTCTTCATGTATTCCAAATCTTACTTCTTGTGACATCTTTGCTGCATTAGTCTTGATTCATGACAAGAAATGGTCTACTATTACCACAGTTTTTGATAATTTCCTCTTAGTCCATGAACAGCAGTTGAAACAGTTGATTTTAGAATAGCTTTTACAAAGTATCCACCAACTTTTACAATCATTTGGTTTATTCGGCTTTGTTAGCAAAACTGAAACGTGCAAAAATTGAATTTCAGCATGTCAAAAACTTCTGATGCCACACCATGAAGAAATTAGAAAACTTTTAAACCTGAAACTTGTTAGACTAAATAATTTTAATGCATGTTTCCAAGTTTTCCTCTAAATTTTAAATCTGCAGTAAATAATACAGTCTTCTGGGTAACACTCACAGCTCTTAATACAGGGAGGTAGAAACATACGGGTCCCATATGAGTTCCTTCTCCTATAGAGGAGGAAATCATAACCTTCATATCCTGTACACTGCAATTCCTTCACTAGGACCCTAACCATGCCTCTACTTTACATTCCCAAGTAGGAGTTTAACCCCAGGCCACCAGTTTTTTCTACCACTTCTTCAAACTGGTACCCTCTCCATCCATTTGACTTCTTGCCTGCATCCTTGTCACTGATAGATGTAATCATCTATGGGAAGATATGTAATCACACAACCAGCACCTCCAGACAGTCAGTTATCACTCTGAGATTGCTGAATCTCAGAGATTTAGATTTACGACCCTCACAAAGGCAATTTTAATCACTGATACGTCTGTTATCTAAGGAATAATAGACATAGTATACACCCTGCAGCTAAGATGAGCTTATCCACATAGGCAGTGGTATCCTATGGATAAGTTTCGTGTAATAACATTTCAGGGCTAAATTAGGCTGGGAAGTTTGTAGGGTGGCCAAACCATTAGCCTTTACAAAAGATTTACAAATCAAAGGTGCCATTTCCCAGAATTTCAAATTCTAATCAGGATACTGTTCCTGAGAGTCATGCCTAGACCAGACTAACCCTATCTGGAATATGCAAAATAACTGTTCATAAATGTTTGTTTTTTGAGGGAACTGTATTTGCATATTTCAACTTTTCCCAAAAAACAGGAGAGTTGGAAATTTGGAAATCTATGACTAACAGCCATTTCAAAAAGCAGAAGGAAAAGTTGAGTTGTGTTTGGCTGTGGTCAACTGACGAGCTGGGGAAACAGCAGCCTAACACCACAAATGTTAGGTAAAGGAAGTGGAAGTGTTCAGAGGACATGTCTGTGCTACGTACTAGTAATATGACTATGATGGTCATGGGTTAGAATTGTGCCTGTATTATTGATAAAAGGTTCTCATGGACCAAATTAAATGTGTAGAAATATTCAGAAACTTTAGCCAGCTTAATGTTTCCATAATGCTTCCATAACTCTAATTTCAAATTAGAATTTACAAATACTTAAGTCTGTTGTTTTCCTTTTTCCATTAGTTTTAGTGTCTAATATCTGCACATCTAGAAATTGTGAAGTGAAAGCAAGAGTATTCGTTCACAATGGGCAGACCTGGCTTTACAAATCCAGAAGGATTACAAGATTTTCTTAAAAAAAAAAAAAAAAAAAAAAAGTCTAAAGGGAAGAGAAATAGAAAATGTGTTGAGAAGTTCTAATATTTTAAATTTTGTAATAAGTAATGTAGTTGTTACAGAAATACTATTTTCTCTTGAACAAAATATAATATCACTTTGACTAGAAAGGGCTTACAGAGCTACTGGAAAGCAATCAAGGCAGAAAAATCAAATCTGAGAAGTGCTCAAATACCCCAAATAAAATGAGTGAATTATTGCCACATATAATCTCTAAATGTGTAAGCCTGGGGTCAACATTTGGGCAAGCTCACTGATGAAATTAAAACTTGATACTATCTAGGTCAGTAACCTAAGAGAGTGCTAGCAATTGCATATACCAAAGCAAATAAATCTGTTAATTCCCAACTTTGAACTTTAAAATAAATGACAGAAATCATCTGTGCTTACAGATTTCTGAGATGTTTATTGGGTTTTGTACAAGGGACAATCATACAAAAAATGTGACCATAGGAGACATTTCCATATAGCTGTAGGCCAGGAGTAAAGATATTTACTTTGGTGAGAACTGAAATCAACCTTCCAATTACATTTGGTTATCAGAACATTATAGCATATAACAATGTCTTTCTGTAATATCTTAAAAAAACATGGAGCTGCAGACTGTAAAATGAAGTAAAAAAAATTACATCAAGACCAGAATAAGTAGGGTCTCTAGCCTATGCCTAAGCAGCAATTAGACCAAGATACTGTCCTGGTTTAAGATAAACAGGGCCAGTTTGTTGTGATGGACATATCAAACAGACAATTAAAATATTCCTCCCATGTACATCAGTGCATCTCACTGGTTGTGGAGCTTTTGGCAGGCTCAGTGTTTCTTTAAGAATGGCAAGCAGACAGAAATCATGACTTTTTTCGCCCGCCACAACCAACCAGCTGCAACCCCCCTTCTCACCCTTGCTGGGACCTGCCGATCAGCATTGCTGCTCGGTTTGGCTCGACTCTGCGTCACCACCCATGACTGCTTGCCACTGCTGCTTTTGTCACCACTGGTCCGCCCCATGCCACTCGACACTGCTGACCGCTGTGATCTCTATAGCCACTGCACCCCGGGGCCTCACTGCATCATGACTGCTGCTGCCTGCCGTGATCCTCACTGCCACCACTGCTGTCCTGATTGCTGCAAGTGATGCTGCTGGCATCGCTTTACTCCATGGCCCAGCTGCTGCT
>NW_010415975.1:50330-61291 GCF_000710305.1 Buceros rhinoceros silvestris | reverse complement strand
CCCTCTCGCCCGCAAACCGCCGGGAACAGCGCTCCCGGCACCCCGCTCCCGCTCCGCGTCCCGCGTCCTCTTTGTCTGCTCACCTTTCCCCTGCTGTTTCTTTATCGGGACCCCCTTCTTTCCCTGCCCCACTTTCTTCTGCAGCCTCCTCGTCCTTCACCTCCGTACCCCTTTGCCTCTTCCCTTCAGCTTTTTGGGTGTTGCTATTGTTCTGCGTTCCTCTCCCCCTCGGAGGAGTTATTCCTTTTGGGTCCGCGCTCTGCCAGCCTTCCCGCTAAACTTCTAATGGGTTTCCTCAAAGGTGTCGCGTTTCCTTCCTCTTTATCCAGAAAATGCAACAGCCTTTTACTCTCTCCTTGGGCACTCTCTCCCTCTGTCCCTCGACCCTCTGTCCCTAGACCCGCGGAGGGGAGGGATGACAGAGGCGCTCCCACTGAGGTGCGGCACCGTCCCCTCACCCTGCCAAGGAGTGACGGAGCTTCCTTTTGTGATCCCACTGGCACGAGGGCAGGATCCCACCAGCTTCCCAGCCTGCTGAGGTCCTCGTCCTACAGGGTACAGCTGGTGTTGCTCCTGTCTTGTGTATTTCTCCTCTACGCACCTGGAGGTGTTTTTACCCAGATATTGAAAAGGACTTAACAGAGCATCCACTGGGGCTCCTGGCACTTGTCCTTGGTCTCCTCGAACAACCTCAGAGGAGACCAACTGTATTTGCTTAACTCTCTAGGCATGATTCTGTAGTCGTCTAGACGTTTCCAGGGCTATGGCTGGGAACAGGGGATGTGGGCTATAGTGGGGCTTCCAGCAGAGCACCCCCTCCAAGAGGCACCACTGGCTGATGGGGTAGGAGCCATGAGAGGGGAAGGGACCCACACCTTCTGTCCCCTCTCAGCGACCTGAGATCCAGCCTGGGGGAGTTGCTCTGGGGCTAGGGGAGCAGGGACAGTGTGACCCACGGATGAGTGAAAAGGGAATTAGTCCCAGCATGACAACTGTCGCTCCCAGTTGCCTGAATAATAACTTTTAGAGAGGCAATTTAAGAACGGAGTAACACCCAGTTGCTAAGAGTACAGTCTAGGAGCTGTCTGTCTTCATTGTGTTAGAGCTAGTTGATCTTTGAAGCTACTGCTTAAATTTGGAGAGCATTTTCTTTAAGAATATGGATATTTATTAACATTTCTCCATAAGAAAACTAAATGCCTAATACACTCTTCCTAGTATTTGTCAAGATTTTATAAAATGAGAGCTTTTCCAGAAAAAGGGAGCTTTTAGCATAAATATTTCCTTAATTTTTTTCCTAGTAGTTTGCTATATGAAGTTTAGGCAAATATTTGTCTTATCCAAGTTTAGACTGATGATTTTCTCCATATTGCAAAATGAATTCCTATTTTTTCTTCCGTATTTGAAAATGAAGATAAATTTCCCCCAAACCTCAGTCTAAATAAAACATTACTAATAAAAACCCCCTATTCTGGTCATCAAGTGCTGAGCTCTAGCTCATAGAAGGCAAGGCTTTCAGGAGCCACACTCTTCAGAAGATACGGCTATTAACCATTAAAAGAAACCCAGACTTTGTGCTTGGTTGGTTCAGACATCCCGTCAGGGTAAAGCGAGCCTTGTAGAAAGGCATCCGAGCCTGGTGTAAAGATGTCCAGTGATGGAGGACCCTTCACTTGCCCTGACAGTTTGTGGCAATGCGAGTCTGTGCTGTTCCTGATTTCCAGTATTTGTCCGGGTTCAGGTTCCAGTTACGTATTTTCTCTACTATATTAAAAACTCTACTCCCTCCATATCCCACCTCCATAAAGTTATTTATATGCTGCAATCAAGGCAGTCCTCTATTTTCTTTTGCATAAAATAAATAGATTGAACTCTTTAAGCATCCTATTGCAGGACGTTTTCCTCAGCTGCTTTCGTGGCTCTTCTCAGCACAGGTTTTCAGTTTCCTTTAAAAATGGCCCCATACAAATTCCATCCTTCTTCCAAAGATTTAATCACTGGCAGCCCATGACAAATACAACTGAGAGAGAAGAGGGAAGGATTGCAGCAAGTGGCTCCTGTTACAGAACACCTGATATTTTCCCCGAAACACTAATTTAGCACATACGCATCTGCTGCGGTAAGGGCTGTGAGTTATTTTGTTACGCGTAAGAGAAGGTAAGGCACAGAAGAAACGCTCCTGTTAGGCTTGCTCGGACATGAGGTTTCCTCCATCCCCATTCCTTCCTCAGTTCTAGGCAACAAGGTTTCTTTTCAGACTGGACTGAGGTCATTAAAAAAGTAGCTCAATTAAAAAACGTCTGTTCTTGCACCAACAAGGAAAGGCAAGAAACAAAGATGATGAAGGAACAAAATTTGGCCAAAGGGTTTTTCTGGCCAGTCAGCAGGGATTGCTGTAAAACGAGGAACTTGTTCTAGAATGCTATTGCAATAATATCTAATTAATTCTTCCCTTTACTGGACACACAAATTCAGTTAATATTTTAAAAACCACGTTCTGTTTAAGTGTATATCATCATCATTTACAGAATTTGCTACTGAAAAAAGAATTTTTCACAGCTAGTACCCTTGAAATCATGTGGGTTTGTGCCTAGCTGCGCTCTATAAAATACGTACACCCTGTAATGAAAGAACTTACTTTTCTTTTTGGTTGTAGAAATATGTTTTTATTCCATGATCATCAGTTGGAAAATGTGCATCGTGGTCTAAACTCTTAGAAGGGTCATTTTTTGGTTCCTTTGAAAGTTTGGGGATGCTCGTTAGTGGCCGGATTTTCACAAGACGTTCAGAAACACCTTCATAACCTTTCAAGTGGGCATTGAAATTGCTGGTGTCTTGGGGGAATTTAGCCTCTTTCTCCTCCCTGAAGTTCTCTCTCCTCCTTTAAAAATAGAAAGTGTTCTCAGAGGGAAGAGCACTCTTCTGGGAGCAAACACGTGAAAGTAGTTAGACTATGGCTGTCAGTAAAGGTAAAAGCAGATACTTCTTGGTCTGCGGAAGATCCGTGTGTTGAGGTAGAGGAAAACTTCCAGAGAGTTTTCGGAGAAGAGGTGGAACATTTCCTCTGGCATTTATTCTTCATCCTCTCGGAGCAAGCAGCTGCTATTCCCACCATCAGCAGGCAGTGCTTGCCTTGAAAAAAATCTGGTGACTCAGATTTCTGGATATATGAAATTGGGTGTTACTTTCCCAGTTTTAGGCGTATCCTGAACTTGGGTGTAATGAGTTATATGTTTTGGTTTGTTTGTCCGTGTTTGAGCAGTATTTAAGCTAAAAGGGTGTCTGGCATAAGTAAAGGCTAAAATGATTTAAAAGTCTGAGGTTTTGTTCTTTCTAAATATATCCAGGTGAAAGATGTTATGATGTCATGAGAGAATAAGAACAAACCTCCATGGTGAATCAGAGCAGTTTTTTGAAGAGCATTTGAATGATCGGAGAATTAGACATTCACTGTCCTAATGTTTCAGAAGTTCGGTATTTGAAGGGGAACTAGACATGTTTTGGGAGGATGTAGAGGACGCAGCATGAATACATATGGACATACCTGCACTGCTTCACTGTGCTGTCCTGAGGGAGGCACCTCTACCAAGCAGAAGGAGAAAAAGCGGGAGAGCAATGAAGTTATTCTCGCATGTTACTGAGAGCATCAGACTATGTGGGCTTTGGGTGAGAACAAGTAGAGATACCAGTGGGGGCTGGCGTGGGGAAGCTGGGAGCTGCCTTTGTCTCTATAGGGAGGGGGTGGACTTGGAAGGAGAGTTCATACTTAGCAAAATGTTACCTTGAAATATTGCCATGGTCACTTGGAGCATGTGTTACTCTTCGTAAAAGTTCTTGGGGCAGCCTGAGCTTTTGCATCTAGTTTTCTTTGCTCCTTTTTTTTTCCTCTCCTTTCTTTTTTTTTTTTTTTTAAATGCATCTCTTTTGTGCTTATGAATTGACACAGCATGCATTTTCATGCTAGACCCATGCCTTTCCCTGGTCTCCACCCCTGTCTGGAATTGTGCATCCCCACCCACAGCACGTAGCTGCTGAGAGCCCCATTTTGGGGAGAGTAATCCTCCTTGATGAATGCCTATTTTGTGCAAGTTATACAAGAGGGTGGCATTGTTAGGATCTTCTGTTGAACTTGCACAAAAATAGTCCCTACTCAGGGTGAATGGGGACTGTGTGTCACTAAAAAGCACTTTATTATTCATTACAGCCTTGCTTGTTAACTGTCACCCAAACTAAAGAATATCTGTTATCAAATGTATCCCATAGGGTTAGCTTAATTGCTCGTAGGGAAGCACTTGGAAGAGATTTTAAAGGACAGAAAACAGTGAGCATTCTCTGTACTTAACCGTATGCTGCTTTTAAGTGCACTCATGCCAACAGCAACAAAAAAAGTGTTTAGAAAACAACTTGAAAGGCACCAAGAGCGAGATGCAAAGTGAGCGCCACACTGACATATCTCAGTTGGTGCTTTGTTGGAGGTATTTCACGCCTTTGGGCATTGGGGCAAAATCTCCAGATGACTAACGAGTCCCTCTTGCCTTCCATGTGGGACATAAAGAGACACTCCAGTGTACATCTCCAATGGCTGGGCGCTTTGTAGCTCCCTTTCAGAGGTACAATGGTTGGGACAAGGAAGCAACAGTTGGTGAGCAAAAGATGAGAAGAATTCTGTAGCTCTTGTGTTTTGCAGGCTTTGCAGGGATTGTTTGCAAGAGTTTTTTGTTCTTTACGACATTTTTTTCCTTGTCCCTTGGATTTTAGAAACAGCAAGAAAATGAAATTTTCTTACAGCTCCCTGGAAATACCTGGGGCGGGATGGAAATGTAGCCACCCTGAGTGATGCAAAGGCTTAAAATAATGGGGAAGCGATTTAATTCTCAGTATAAACACAGATATCTTTGAAGTAGGAAAAGGAGGAAGGGAGATTTTCTAGGGCACATACAGAAATTTTGGGAATGTGTATCACTAACAGTCGTGCTTGAAAATCTCTTAAGTGTTTTTAAAATTTTCTCATAATTGAAGTAATTAAAGTAATTAAAACCAGAAAACTTGTGCTGCTTAAATGTGGCTCCTGTGTCAGGAATGTTCCTTGCGATAAAGTGGAGTGGTAAGACTGGATCACACGCTATCTCCTCCTTACAGATTTTTTTTCCCTGAAAACACTCCATTACATGTTTTGTCTAGTCTGTTTGTGTTAGGACAGCCTTTAATCTAGCTCTATAGCTTCTGATATAACCGGAATATAACCTCTTAAATCAACATTTATTCTGGATGGAAAGACTCAGGCAGGTCCTTGGGACTCTGCTGCAAAGTCAAATTATCCACGCCAATAAGCAATGTTGTATTTCAACTTCTAACTGCTCATGCTTCTTACACCTTCGTGTGGTAAATTAGAGAGCTCTCCCCATTTCAGTGCTTTCCATTTGTGTGTGGAGAGAGGGATATTTTTATATCTCCTGGGAATGGTGCAGAAACCAAGGGGTGTCACTGCCCTACTCCAAGCTACCGGCAAGCTTCCCCAGGCAGCGTTTAACTAGATATATGAAATACACTGAGGTATATTCAAATGACTTACGGTTTGAATGAGAAAAGACATGTCTTGACATAAATAATTGTGTTTTATGTGTAAAAAATACACACCCTCTTTTTTACAAAGAAACTATGTGTACATGTACTCACACATACATGCATGATCTGTTTCTGTAAATGCACAAGTGGAAAATGTGTGTCTTTGTGTCTACGTGATTTAAGATGCAGACACTCCCACAGTTATTTGTTGCGGATAAACATTTTCTGCTCTTGTCAAAGTTAGTTGTATACACGAAGTAAGTAATCCACATTTACTCCAGTGTGGTTCAGCCAGTTTAATTGGATTTGGACCAGGAATTGTGTGCAGCTTCTCGGAACTGCCTGTGTGAGTGAGATCCAGGCTTCCCAGCAAGGATGCATCACCATGCTAATCTGCTGTGTATTTAAAAAAAAAAAAAAAAAATTAAACTAAATTAGTTACAAACAGGCTGCTCACAGGGCAGCAGCTGGATTTATCAATCCCAGTTACTTTAGGAACTTCTTGCAACTGCTTGATTGCTGTCGCTGTACCTTTTCTGTGGATATTTTTTCATTTGGGGCCAATCCCAAGACTGGATTGGTCAACTGGAATACTCTCAAGATCCTCTTATACAGAGCTGTGATGCTTCCAGACTCCTGCTTCGTGTTAGTGTTTCTGTGGGTGGGCTCTGCTTTTGTGTAACATAAAAGCATAGTAAGATCTTTGCCTGAAACTCAAGCTGAAATTTATTTGAGTTTGCAAAAAAGTTTATTTGTAAACTCAAATTTGCCCTGTTTGCTCCTTGCCACATACAATGTAAAACCAGCTTCTTTTTGGTGGTAACGTCCAGTGTGTGCTGGAACCATGAGCAGCATGATTCCATCTAAATTGAATGCAACAATAAAAAAGAGAAATGTTAACCACACTTATTTTTTTGGAAACCCAGAAAGGCATAGCTTGGTGCTTGTTTGAAACAAACACTTTGGTCAGTTCTTTTGCGTACTGTAGCGATTTATCCATCTTACTTATAGTCAGATAGATCCTCTCCTGCGCCAGCTTTCATCTTGGTTACAGCTTCCTGATGCCTTTGCTACACTTGTCTTCAGCGCCTGGTCTTAGCCGTCAGTTTGGGGATGTTCAAAAGTGCATGGGTTGGCTAGAGACCGTAGGTGAAGACTAGTTGCAACACAGCTTGTTTTTCTCTCATTTCCCATTCCTGGCTTGTCTCTTTACACACTTGCGAGTGTTAAATCGCTGGTGAAATGGCAGCGATCTCCTGGTTGGAGAAGAACCGCATCTATAAATCCCAGCGGCAGAGCTCCTTGCAAGCTGAGCCCGCAGGGCGATTGCTGGACGGGACCGCAGCTTGCCTGCTCGAGGTTGAAAGGTGCTGTGTGTAATTTAGGATGGGAACTGGAGATCATAAACAGAACAGCCTTGTACGTTGTAAAGATCTGGGGAGAGTCCCATAAACACCTGTTGAAGGCTGTGATGACAGCTGGTGGTGCTTTCAGGGTCAGGCTTCCCTCTGCAGCTGTGCTGGCATTCTCGAAGGAGAAACCAGCCGCTTTTCACATCCTTAAGAAATTATTCTCCCTGACTCCTTGTAGAGCAGCAATCAGAAACCATATATGCCACAAAACATTTTTTTTTTTTAAAGAAAATGAATGTTTAGTGGGATATGAAAAACAGTATAATATGATCAGCTGCACAGCTGGAAAAGAACATAAAATAACTTGTACTGTCAGGAAAAGTTTTTTCATTTTCCATATGTTGTTTCAGCTCCTAGGTAATGTGAGGAAGGAGAGACTTAATTATTTGATGGATTGCGCAACTCAGTCTAGAGTTTAAAGTGCCATTTTATGCAATATTACCAAAGGGAGTACAGAAACTTTAAATGTTTCACATGTAAAGAGTTTGCATAAGCAAATTCTGAAATAAAAATAACATCTGTGTTATTATGTGGCATGTCCAATAACACTTCTGAAATTTTGTTTTAAACGCTTACTGTTTAAATAACCAAAATAAAATATTCATACTAGAAAAACGTAGTTGTTTTACCTTTATCTTTCTGTAATGGTTACTCTTCGGTAACGTTGATGTGAAGCTTGAAAACTTTATCTTCCTTTAACATATGATATGTCCTTTTGTCTGTATAAGAAGGTGAAGAATCTGTATGCAAGTGCCGAATCAGTACATAAATCCGTGCTGTTGGGTTTGTGCTGGAGTGTTTCAGAAATTCAGTTTTAAAGACTTGATAATTATTGTAGATCTCTGCTGGGACTCCATGAAATTCAGGGGGACTTGTGTCAGTATAATATATCCTACAAAAGACACAGGTTTTCTAGTTTATGGGGTGGCAAAACCAAATCTCTGTCAAGGAGGTCGTCACGTCAGAGCCTTTTCCTGCCTGTCAGAAGAACAAAGTGTTCCAATACAAGGCACGTTTCAGACCGTGTGTGATAGATTCCGAAGCACCGTAATTCTGTTGCTGCAAATGCCACACTCCTTTCTCCACGGATTTAAAGGAGTGAAACTTGTGAATTTGGGTGAGCTCTGTGTTACAGCAGTCTGGCTCTGAGAAAGCCTCAAACCAGATCTATGTATCCTCAGTTCAGCTGGAGCCCTGATGCTTAATGTGCCCCCTCTGGCCTCTGGTGAATCCACCCTCTGTGCTGCCACTTGTCAGAGGCCTTTGGAGGTGCCCAACCTTCTCCTTTGACTAGGCACAAGGATGTAAATGGAGTGTAGGCTGTCCAAACGTAGTGGACTTGATTCCATTTGTACCGTAGGAGCAGGACTTCCGTTTATTCTTATTTTTCTATTCCAAAAGGCAGTATAGGAGATGCATAAAGGTACAGACTTATCTCTATAGAGGTAGATAGATATCTATATCTATCTCTATAGATATATCTATAACTAACTTTTTCTTAGATCTGTAACAAACTTTTTCTTACTTTTCCAAGATGCAGATGAAAAGGATACGGCGTCGCAGTTTGTCGGTGTGGCTTCATTTTCGATAACCTTTTGTTCATTCTGCTTTGAACACAAGCACGTGTTTTAAAGGCTTTTAAGCTCTGATGGGTAAATTGAATAAAGTCTGCACAGTTCAGCTTAAAATCTTGTCTGTGAACAGAAAGAGATAAGTATGTTTCCTTGGCAATGTGGCCGTATTTTATTTTAAAACCTGTAAACAAACAGTTTTCATGGGAGACGTTAAGCAATCAAATTCTGAGCTGTTCAGAATTTTTTTGTTACATTATTTGATTTTATCTTTGTGATGAACATCTGGGTAATTTTCAACAAAAGAAATAAAAATAGTCATAGAAGCAGTTCGCTAACTCCTAAATAGCTCCTGGCAAGCATACTCACACTGGATTCCCTTCCCACTGCACTCGGTGGAATGGTAGGATTTGGGGAATAAATGAATATCTCTGTCCTCCTGGGCACTACATAAATCTGCTTCCCAGGTATTCTCAGCACCCTTGAGGTTCAAGGGCTGTTTCAAGGTGCCATGTATCAGGCAGAGAGACAGGGAATTCATTACTTCACAGAAATGTTCACATGGGAAAGATTAACGTTAGTCGGTCAGATTAGCATCTACCCACAAAATAATTTAAGGTGAGTCACTCAGCGAGGTGCTGTTCAGCACCAACAGCCGGGGTAGGCAGCCAGCGCCCGGGGAGGCAGCGCTGCAAGCACCCAACCAGCTCTCCCAGCGCAGCTCTCCTCCCGCGGGGAGCAGCGTGGTCCTCTTCTGGGGCTTTGCGACCACCTTCCCCAGAGCATTCGCTGGCAGCCGCAAAATGAGCCCCTGGCAGCGAGCCAGAGCTGTGACCCGTCTTTGACTGTCATCCAGGCGAGTGAGATAATTACACTGACAATCACGTTATCAAGGCACATCTGAGCTAATACCATAATTACACAACTTCTCCGAGTTATTTTTGCATTCTCCCCACAGGGTGATGGAAGACAGGGCAATATCACAAGAGGTTCTTTTGGTTACAGCTCTGTTCTCTAGACTCGTTAAGAAATGGGGAATTTTGCCAGTAAAATATTTGAGTGTGCACACACCTCACTTTGCTCCACATTGCTGAGTTTCCCTGCGCAGCGGTTTCAGGCAAAGGCTTTCAGCCTGTTCACGTGAGGAGCAGCTATTCTTGGCTTTGTGTTCTGCAATAATTCAATGTGTGGGTGCTCGTTCTAATACCAGGATGTCTTCCTCCAGTTTAGGGTAACATTTCAGCAAAGATACCACATAAAATCCAATGTTCACAAGGTTACGTTTCTCATCATCTGGACAAGCCCTCCCTATTTTTAAGATGGAAGTGGAGATTCCAGAGAGGAATGTTTTCAGAGCAGGGATGGTAGTACATATAGACATACACTGCCTCTTTCCAAGCTCTGATGCAGGGTTAAAGTGCAGCATTTTGATCCCATACAGTTCCCATCTTTGAGTACCATCCCAGAACAGGCCCATTATCTGGAAAAGCAAATCAGAATTTTTTTCTCTCAACAGACATAACTCACCAAGTTCCCTTTCTTTTAGCAATGTCAGGTCCCAGGCCCCTCTTCTGCCCTTTTTGGTTATTAATTTTTTTATGTGTGTATTCTTTCACATACCTACTCATTCTTTTGAAGCGGTGAGAAGTGCCGACGGGAAAAGAGGGCGTCTTTTTGGTACCTTACAACATTTTTGAAATTCAGGTTTGTTCCAGAACTGAAAAGACCTGAATATTTTCATACCGGTAGAAAATGGCCAGCTTTTTACCCTTTTCTTCCTCAAAACTGTATCATGACTGAGATAATTTAATACAAACTTTCACCCAAATGAATATACCTTAACGAAATCTTTGGGCATGGAGTTGTTTGTACCTCTGTAAAAGTCAGACCAGCTGGTGAACTCTGACTGGTGTGCATGAGGTCTCTTGCACACACTCTGATTTTTAGGGTGGGGTTACTCCTCTCCATGATCCTTTAGTGAATTAATAAGGTAGAGCCACTTTAACCGGTATGAAAATACTTGGTCATAACATTTTACAATTCTTCAGCTTGGTTACCTCCACTTTAATGGAAAAGGGAACTAGAAATCTCTCTAAAAATGAGCAGGGGTCCAAATCGCCACAGAAGTAAATGCCTTTTGGGAACAGCCGGTGCAAAGGCCACCGCACGAGCGATTAATGGTGCCTGCCTGTAGCCTGTTCAGCACGAGAAATACTCCTGTTGGGGAAAAGCTTCCTTCACCATCCCAAACTGGGCAGAAACAGCCTAAATCTCAAAGGAGGGCGACCAGGGGAGGTGCATCTGAGACAGTGGCCAGCCCTTTCCAGGTGGCCAGGGTGGGAGGAGAGGGAGGGCAGGGTCCCAGCTGTGCGGGGCCACAGGAATTCGGGGTGAGGAGGTTAATGACCCAGCA
>NW_010415975.1:46879-50156 GCF_000710305.1 Buceros rhinoceros silvestris | reverse complement strand
TGCTGAACCCCAGACGGGGACCGTCTTTCTTACAAACAGCTCCCCCGCCCCAAATGCCCAACCTAACCCCAACCCAGCACCTTTTGTAGGAACCGAGCACTTGTCGTGTGAGCTAAGCCGTAGGGGTTCTGGTTCCAGTCGATGCCCATTCAAGAGCTTTGCCTTTTGTGGGGAAGAAAAAACAAAGAAGAGGCTGGGAAAAGAGGGAACGACAATATTGTTGATGTGAATATTAAGTGAAATTATTTCTGTCTATAATTTCTCCTGAAGTTCACAGCATCCGTGTTATCATTGCAAGTAAATTCAGAAATAAAGACTGTACCCAGCAACCGAGAAGCCTAATTTATTTCTGCAGTTACGTTCAGGCAGCATGTTGTCAAAGTTTCTCAAGACATTCTTTAAGCTGCTTATCAAGGAGACTTGCTTTCTTGGAGATTTTTAATAAAAAGTGTTCAGCGTCACCTCAGATTTATCATTTGATGCAAAACTCTGATATCAATTTCAGCATTTTGCATAGAGACAGGTTTTAAGGGGCTTCGGTATTGGACATAAAGTTTCATTTTAAATTTGATGTTGGATTTTACTAATGGGGCACCTTTCCTTTTCACCAGGATTATTTTACAGATGAAAACAGAGTGCTCAAAAAGGACCCTCAACAGGACTACCATCTGGAGTACGCCATGGAAAACAGTACACACACGATACTGGCTTTTAGCAGAGAACTGCACACTTGTGACACAAATGACAAGAGCATAACAGTAAGAGGCTCTGCCTTTGTGTAGAGAGACAGAGAAATTAATGCAGCCAAATGTATACGTGGTTATGAAGCTGGTTATTAAAATCTCTTCTTAGTAAAAGGGCAGAATTAGAGAAATTCACTTTCCCAGACATCTATTTGGTCAACTTAATTAACCATGTAAAGTAATTGTATTAGTTTTATTAAGCTCTTACATTTTAATTTCATCTTTCTTTGTCCTTCTACTTTAATGCATTTTGTTCTCTAATTTCCAACACACCAAGTGAACAAGGATTGAAACAGGCACTTCTAGGCCATCAGTGTCCTGTCCCACAATTACGACCGCTCAAGAGATACCAGCTTGAGAAACACTTTTTAGGTCTTACATGAACTTGTAATTGATTTTAAAGGTAGACTTTTTTCTTTTTTTTCTTTTTAAAAAAAGGAGATATATTTAAAGTATATATTTGTTTTAGTTCTTTGTTCGAAATTAAGAAGTTGAAGAGTTTTATGACAAAACTCTTCCAAGGTAAAATACCTTTCATGGTAAATTTTTCTGTGTCCCTAAGGACTGCTGTACTGTTTCCTAAGCATAATTTTTAATTATATGAAGTTAATGACTTATGTGTTGGAACTGACAGACGAGTTAGAGAGAGCTGCAAGGCTTTCTATGCTGTGGCTTGTTTACTACTCCTTTTGGAAGCATTGCTGTACTAGTTCAACACTATGTTCATTATCTGTGTTTTCACAATGTCTGCAGTGACAACAACAGGAGGAAGTAAACCACAGCTGTATAAACCACCAGATTTCCAGGCAGTCAATGGATCGATGGTTTTCGCACCTGCTCCCCATTCTCAATATAATTTAACGTTCTGGGACACTCAGGATTTATTAGAGTACTTTGTCTCAAGGGTGATTATTGAAATCTGAGAATGATTTAGAGAGAATTGATCTGTGCCGTGGCTGTAGATTGATTTTTAAGATGTAAATCTGTTCTGTAAGGACAGCAGGTCACAGAAGGTATTCATGTCTTTACAGAGCTGAGTCTGGAAAATGTTTTGGGGGTAAACCTTCTGATTGCTGGCTAAATAAATGACATCTCTAGAAATTTTCTTTTCGTGCGTTTAGTTGGTTACCTCTTTATGAGTCTGGCTATTTGCAGATATGATTTTTTAAATTCACGACATTAATGAAGAAATCTATCAGAGAGAGATTCAACTTCCACATATCTCCAATGAACCCTAATACACTGTAGCTGCTCAAATACAGCAACACCTACATCATACCTATCATAGGAATTGCGTGAACTATGAATGGAAGTTATTGCTCCTATTTCTTATGGAATTTTGGGGTTGGTTTTTTTTCAGGAGAGCACGGTGAGGGTAATATGGGCCTACCACCACAAAGACATGGGAGAAGCAGGTCAAAATTACCATGGGTCCAATCGTGGTACAAAGAGTCTGCGTTTACTGAACCCTGAGAAGGAAGAAGTCTCATCTGCTTCTTTGCCATACTTCGACTTGACAAACAAAGACGTAAGTTACTCCAGGTTTTGGGTTTGTGTGGAGGTGGGGATAAGGTGGTAGCCAAAGCTTTGGGCTTATGCATCAGGGTAAGGTGACTTTCATAATATTGTGTTCTTGCCCTTTTTATCAAGACAGGTGCTTGTACCAGACAAGGATACAACATATTGGTGCCAAATGTTCAAGATTCCCGTACAACAGGAAAAGCATCATGTTACAAAGGTGAGTGATGAGACTGAGCAAATTTAGAGGAGCGCAGATAACGGCTGCGCTTCGAATCAATTCTTGCACTTCCAAAATTTGCTTCACTACTTAGTGGAATGAAAACAAGACCTCTTGTTTGTCTTCACAAACACGGGCCGAGCGTACGTGTATGTGTGCTCAGGACCCGATTCTGACGTGCTCTGACAGCCGGCACAAACAGTGCCTTTCTTCCTCTTCTCCTAAGACCTCTCTCCTTTAAGAAAATGAGGTTGAAAATTATTTCTGTCTGTAAACATTTCTGCCAAAGACCAAGTAAAATTGTCTAAAGGCATGTTCCATCAAGTTTCTAGTTTTATGTGGAAATGCGATGAATTTCTTTTAACGATCGAAAAATCATTAAATGGTGAAGTTCATTCAACTAAAGGGCCGGGTTCTTACTCGACTCCAATGACCTCTCTTGTGATGACCTCAGTGGAGCTACTCCACTACATCATGTGAGAACAGGCGCCATTATCTTTGGCTGTTTAAAAGCCAAATATTATTAAAAAAGGATGGATATTGTAGTTTACTTAAAAATTAATACGATCGAAAAATCATTAAATGGTGAAGTTCATTCAACTAAAGGGCCGGGTTCTTACTCGACTCCAATGACCTCTCTTGTGATGACCTCAGTGGAGCTACTCCACTACATCATGTGAGAACAGGCGCCATTATCTTTGGCTGTTTAAAAGCCAAATATTATTAAAAAAGGATGGATATTGTAGTTTACTTAAAAATTAATGAAAACGTGTAAACATCCACACAAGGTTCAGCA
>NW_010415975.1:9771-46772 GCF_000710305.1 Buceros rhinoceros silvestris | reverse complement strand
CAGGATCCAAGGCGATTTCAAAACCCACATACATAAATGTGTTTTCCTCTAACACATTTTTTACCTTTTCTTTCAATTTGGAGCTGAAAGCTTAGGAGTGCTGGAGGAAAGATGGTTCTAATATTCCTTCCCAGGAGCAATACACTGAAGACCTCCTAAAAGAACTTAAAAGAATTATTGTTCTAAACTGTGTGAGATAGCTCTGCCCCTCATTTTCATCTTTCTTTGAACCCATGAATGCTTTTAAGTATAAATTCTATTCCATCGTTTGGATTATGGTCAGTCGTATTTCTCCAATGCATTTAGTAGACTGGAACTTTAACTTGGAAAACTTAACATGTGATCTCCAGTGTACGTCTGAGAAATACCTATAGTTATTCTGGAATATTGTGGGTTTCTGCACTTCATGAGAAAGAAGATTTGCAATGTCCGGATTTCTGCCTTCAGGTACTTGATCTCTCATCACATTTGAAATTTGTGACAGCTCTTTTCACAGGTCTGTATGAGAAGCAGAATTTGCTTGGGACGCAGTATACAAATTAGGATTCCCAGCTTTCTGCTTCCAAGTGAGAGACCTTCAAAATGGTGGTATCGTTCTCATGCTTTGCATGTTAGGTTTGGTGGAAGCTGTAGATACATGCTGTTCTGCTAACAAGTTCTCTGGAACTGGGCTCTCTTTATATTTTCTGAACTTATTTCTTAAATGTTTTGCCTGACTGCACATAGAGTTACCCATCTTTTAAAAAATTGTGGTTAGTTGAAGCTAAAATATTATTTTAGCTTAGAAATATGGTGACTAATTTTTCAGAATAGTTTAATATTCTTTATTTTTATGATGATGTATAAAGAGTATTATGATTTTAGAAATCATATTTTGAAATCATCATTTTATTTGTTTTGCATAAAGTTAAAGATCAGAGTAGAATCCTCAGCGATTTTCCACCTTCAGAAAAGCAAACAAATTTCGTCTCACCTCTTAAAAAATGTTTAGAGAGAGAAAAGTGATTACAGCAAGAGACAGTAATTCTGTAGGAGCGCTTCCTTAGCACTTTTTTCAGGGGTATGACTTGTATTTTTATGTGACTTTTGTAGATGACACAGAGGGGTATTGTGGAAGTGATCCGAGCACTCGTGCAAACGGATTAAGCGTTTCCTAAAGCCTAATGATACACAAAGGACGGAGCTTAGGCTACTCAGGACGATTTTAGCTGTGCCAACAAAGATTGACTTTCACAAAGGGGAGGGCAGATGAATTATTTGGCCTGATCAAACCGTCTGTGTTAGATGTTGATTCTGGATTCCTTCTGTAGCACCATTTTCATACAAACATACATATCTTATTTTTACAGGCAGAAAAAAAAGTTTAGAAAATGGTGCAAGTTTGTCTCTGGTATAATTCAGTCTACTTAAGTACAAAAGAAGACTTGGGTAATTTCTGAGCTGTTTTCTTATTGAAAATTACTCTGAGCATTTTATAATAATGTATTTTTTTAAATATTAGTTTATTCAGGAAAGCACAATATTTTAATGAAGGAAACTGCAAAAAAATTGCACCTATCATTAAAGATCAAGGCCAGGAGTTTTAATAATCTCTGGTTAACAAATACCAGATTCTGAATTAAAAACTTACATTGACCATGCATTATTTTAAGAAGGAGTATCTGTTAGGCAACACAGATTCAAAGCATTTACAAATATATTTAATAAATACATTCTAGTGGTGCAACAGCTGTGTCAGTGGTAGCACTTGGTCTTAGGGTGCATCTACAGCAGTGTTTTTGTTTGGACGAGAAGATCGCTTCTGAAGTGAATCTTTAAGTTATTCTTGCTTACTTCGGTGTGGTTACTGCCATGGAGCTGATGAGCTGAATCTTTTCGAGTGAACTCAACAGGAAGCTGCATGCCAGGAGCATGACGGAAGTCCCGCAGGTCGAAATGGGCTGTTGGTCCGTGGGACCAGATGTGAGACAGAACATTTCTGATGTTCTGGTTTGTGAGGATGTCCAGAGCACACCCTTTTCCTCTTTCGTGCTTTTTAATCCACACGGAAAAACAGTCCTCCAAGCAGAATGACTCTGGGCAGTGAGAAACTGTTTTTTGCAGATGTCCCAATGTGCTGCCTCTGCCTTCTGGGTAGCTCCTGCACCTGGTTGCTTGCATGAGCAAGCTTTTGATTTGAAGGGAATCAAAGGGCTTGTCTGGGTAGCAATTGCAAGGCCTGGGTTGTTCTGTTAGCACGAGATAAAGGAATAACTAGCACAGAGATCTCAAAATCAGTCAAAGAAGATTATGTAAGACCTTATGTCTTTTCTTTCTCTTGCATAATATTTGTGGTACTTTCCAAGAACCTCAGGTAATGAGAAATGGCAGATTTTCACTGACTGTCCTTGATCAAGCTGCACTGCATGACATGTAAATTGTGCAAGAGATAAGACTGTAGTCTTGTGTTCATCTCGTAGGTAGAATAAGGACATGGGTAAGTAATTTCTCCTTATGCTGCATTTACCAATGGAGAACAGAGCTTCACTGCGATAAGAGGGCATCCAGCCCGGGTTAGGACTCCTTTGTTTAATCTTCCTTTGTTTCATATCTCCTGCAACTTCTTCCCTAGGGAAGAGATTGTGTCTTCCTACATGTCCCTGCAGTGCCTTCTGTTACAAGACCTTCTCTCATGCCTCTGGGAACTCCCCATGAAATAACTCATAATAACATTATGCTGCTAAGACATAAAACGATGTAAGATAATTTCTCAATAGCTGGGCAGAACAGTGATAAGAGTTACCCAGACTACAACCAGTACCAGGCACCGAGCTGGTTTTGTGACTCTGACAGAATGCATCACTCCTCGGCTTCAAGCTGCCTTCCTGGCTGAGTGGTGGCTGCTCAAAAACTGGCTAAACCTCTACAGGTTTTCTCCCCATGTGTTTTTTGTTAGCAGAACCAATTATCAGGGTAATAGGTCAATTTTGAAAATGACAATATGCAGAACAGATGGAAGGGATTGCTTGGAAGCTGCCTTCCTGGCTGAGTGGTGGCTGCTTGAAAACTTGCTAAACCTCTACAGGTTTTCTCTCCATGTTTTTTGTTAGCAGAACCAATTATCAGGGTAATAGGTCAATTTTGAAAATGACAATATGCAGAACAGATGGAAGGGATTGCTTGGAGGTAAAGCAGGCAAGCCTCTTCCTTCAAATCAGCTGCTTGCAGGATGGCTCCACAGTGGTCCTGGAGTGGTGGAGGTAATAGGTCAATTTTGAAAATGACAATATGCAGAACAGATGGAAGGGATTGCTTGGAGGTAAAGCAGGCAAGCCTCTTCCTTCAAATCAGCTGCTTGCAGGATGGCCCCTGGCTGCTCTTTGCGTGGGAGAGCGCGCATCGCTGCCTGGCTGCAGACGCTTCCTGCAGCTACTTGTGCATTGGCCTGTTTTGCTGCCTAGAGCTTCAGGCTGTGGTATGTGCCGCAGGCTTTCTGCCCCAGGGATTTTTACTCTTCTCACGTACAGAAGTTAGCTGGGACCTTTCTCAGTAGTAACCTTCTTAGGAAAAAAGCATTCCTCGTGTTAGCCCAGACTTTCCAGAGATGGCTTTAAGATTATTTCTTGCTAGGAATTTTGCAGTTCTCTGTAAATATCATTACTCTGACTGGTCCTGAATGTGCCTCTTAATCGCATCCCTAAAGAAAGTGCTGTTGTTTCATCGTCTGCAACCCAGGGAAGGACCTCCGCTCCGGCAGGGACTCTCAGAGGTATGGAGGGAGGGAGGGACCCGCTGGTAGAGCGGACACACAGACATGTCCGTGCACTGACCTCTGCATGAAAAGGTTTCTGTCTCCCTGCTGCAGCCGTGCTGAGGGCAGTGGAGAGCCCTTGCAGGCAGAGTCACTGCTGCGCCAGGGCTGGGAGCGGGCGCCTGCAGGGTGAGAGGTGCCCTCCCGGGGGAGAACACGCTGAAAAGGGGAGTCTCTGCAGCACTCGCCTCTTGTAACTCCCCCATTTTAAAAGTCTCTTTCTTATTGCTCTTTCAGTTTAATAAACCCCCACATTACTCCATGGCAGCACACTGGAGCTTCTGAAATCTTTAATTCCTGTCCCATCGAGATTTCAGCATGCACAGATATGTCTATGCTGACACATGCCTCTGCTCAGACAGTTTGTAAGACTGTTTGTTGATGATGGGGTTTTTTTCTGCCTATTTGCTGAATTTATTTTTTGCTTACTGTGAGCTGGCATCACGCAGATTTTTACCAGCAGCGTGAAAGTGAAAATTTGTTTCTCATTCATAAGAAATACTTCCCAGTATTTCAGTAAATACAGCTTTTGCTTTATGGTCAAAGCTTGCTTTTACTCCTCTTTCTGCGCTTGGTTCCACAGTTACAGCTTTTTTATTAGTGTCTTTAGTTTAGGTTCAATACTGCAAGTCTTCTGTTAGTTCAGTTTAACTAATATACCTGCATCTGCAAAAGATTCATTACTTTGGCTTCGCATTAACCGCAGGACTCCCATGTGCCCTACTGTTTTTTTTTTCTGCTGCAATTAAAAAACCTGAAGATACAGTATTTCCTCCACTGTCTCTAGATGTTCTGTGAATTCTCTGTACCGGTGGTCTCCCATTACACCTGACAAATCGTTTAATGTGGTGTGTGTAAACTCCTGAAAATTGACACTCTATACAGGTGAAGGAATGGTATGTGTATTCCACATGCCAGATGTGCCATAATCGATTTGCATGAAGCTTTTCAGCTTCAGTGTAGAGCATGTCCGTGCTAGTTTCCACACGGAAAATTTCCCTCTGTATTTTCTTAATTTCTTTGAAATACACTGTTTTCCTCAGGGAAAGTAGTTTGCTGGGCTTCAGTAGTCATAATCCCATAGACAAAAACCTGTCAGACACCGAATTTCACTATTAGAAGAAAGAAAACCAGTTTTTGTAAAGTAACAAACATAGTTGGGTAGTAGGGTCATTTAGCGGTGTCTACATGTCCTTTCTCTAAGAATTACTCATTGTCCTACAGTTCAGAACTTTCTGGGGTTTTCTGAAACTAGTATAGCCATGTTCTGAGGAGTACAGAATACTTAGATTCTCTAAGAGAACTTTTTTAACAGGACGCCCAGTTTTAGAGGGCATTTGGCATTGGAAAGGAGGATAGCAGGTGGCATTGTCGTAAGCTCTTAGATGTTTGGATCCCTGCATGGAGCACTCCTTTTGTGTGCATTATTTGAACCTGTTTATGAGCAGGATTAGCACTGATGAGATGGGAAGAAGCCCCATGCTGGGGATTAGGCTGTGTGGTCAAAATGCAGTGTCTCTGAAGTACACCTCATGAACACTAAATTGGGCAACACATTAGAGACAATAGATTTCCAACCATGAAGATGGGCTTCCTCTCGTGTAACTTGACTTATCTACGGGTGTGAGCTAGCTCCTTAAATGACCTTAGAGTGGCAAAACCAGCCATCTGTGTCATCCTGGAGGTGCAGTCTGAAATACATGAGCTCAAGCATCCCCTGTATGGTTCAGTCTCTTTCTCAAGTGATAGATGAGAGAATTGAGATAACCAGCCTGTAGCAGATAAGTTTTTCTCAGTTGGATGAGTCAGGGAAAGTCCCACCAAAATGGTTAGGGAAGACAAGACATTGTGGTAGGAGCAACAATATCAAAATAGTCCTTTTTTTTTTTTTAATTTACTTTTAAGAAAAAGTGAGTTTTTCTCAACTGTGACTCTGTAATTTTTTTTTTCACTGAACGTAGGATGTGACTAGTGAAAACAGGCCAAACATATCACCAGAAAAAACTTAATTATTTAGCCTCAGCAGAGAAGCTTTACATTAGGCATATTTTTATATAAGCACCAAAGTTTTCCATTGTTGATCTCCTTAGAAAAGGGAGCCTCTTTTCCGTTAAAGAAAGGCCTGTATCAGAGCACACCAGCAGCTGCTGGTTAATCTTCGTGTTCAGTTTTGGGGCAATCTCTGATAAGGAAGTAAAAACTCTGAAAAAACTTGTTGCCAAGGGCAACTCTGCTTTTTGACAGTAGAATGCTTTAGTGATACCAAAGACCCCAGTGTGAAAATACAAAGGGACTCCAGTTTAAGAGACTGATTGATGGAAAGCCAGAAGGGCAGCTTGCAGCCTTCAGTACCTAAATGAGGGCACTGATTTTTAACTGGAGTGAGACCAGACAGTAACTGCTTGTTGTTCTCTGGCTTGAACTTTTACGGTTTGCTAAATGTGATCACTCTAGCAAATTGCATCATGCAGCCTGACCTAAACAAACGTTCTGTATTTCCCTCTCTGTTCCCCTGCAAAGCAATTTCAGCCTCGGTAAATTAGATTGGCAACCAAACGATCCTCCTGCGCTGCAGAGTTTGTAAGCTCTCTGGCCTTTGCTCTGGCAGTGGAAGCTTGAATTGGCCCGTTGGGTTTTGTGCTGTTCAAGAATCAGATAACTGAACTGGCTGGAAATTACACTTTTCCCAAGCAACTGTCTCAGGAAATAACAGAAATACTGTCTTTTCTCATATTCTGCTAAATTATTTCAAATGTAAAATTACTTCATGTGTTATTTCAATCCGTGATCAAAAATGAAGCTATGTATGACCACAGATTTTACTGTCACACAAAACTTTATATTTCTTAGTGAAACATATTCTTGTTTTGAAGTATTCTTTTGTTTCACTTGTAAATCATTACAGTAAGAATTCTTAAACTATGCAGCTATTGCTGCCTTATTTATTCCATGTTTGGTATGTAAAAATAATCTACTTCATTTCTGTCATCAGCAAACTTGAACATCTAGTTAATCACAGAATCATCCGGTTGGAAGAGACCTTTAAGATCATCAAGTCCAACCATTCACCCTGCACTGCCAGGGTCCCTGAACCATGTCCCTCAGCACCACACCTACATGTTTCTTAAACACCTCCAGGAATGGGGGCTCCACCACCTCCCTGGGCAGCCTGTTCCAGTGTTAACCCAAATATAAATTTTTAGTCGGTTATGAGCAATAGCTCCTGAGATTTGTTGTGCCGACTCGGGAGGCTGTGTCACATCAAAATCATGAGCCTTGTGCTTATTTTATCCCATGCTTTCCCTTCAGCAAACTTCAGGTGCCAGCGTGTCCAGGTTGGCGACTCCCACAGAAGCTCAGTATCTGAATGCCTAAGGGCTTTCTCGTGTGTGTTCCTTTTTAGTAGTCCTTCACAGAAAGCCCGTTTTCCTTGTCAGAAAACATGTTTCCTAACAGTATACCCCAGTATGAGTAGAACTAGAAAAGAACACACTGTAAATTCTCATGTGTGCTCTGTCTTTAGGCAAAGCTGCACGTTCACTCCTAAGCAGGAGGAGAAAACGTATGATGTTACTAAACCACCCAATCGACAGGATCGTTTTGTAGTTGCACAGTAGAGTTAAAACCTCTTCCACTGCCATCTCAAAGACATAGACATTGCTGTGCGTAAATATTGATTTCATGAACAAGAGAGAGCACCTTCATTGACTTTATTATTTATTCTATTCAAATTATGTGTTCCTGTTGAATAAATATAAACTCCTTATAGACGACCTGTTTTGGACTTAGATCTGTAACATATCTGGTTACATATTATGGTTACATTATTATGGTATTGTTTTCATAAGAAAGTAATGGCGTTGCCGATTGATTGCCAATTAATTCTGCTTGGAGAGTGTCAACTGTGCTGAGAGACCATGGCCGGCCTGAATACCGCAACCACTCTGCCGGTGTTTCTGCTGCTTAGGAGTGCAGTGAGCGTATTGCCAGGAAACAAAACCAAACGAAACGTGTTTTTTCTTGACCGGAGCTTTTTATCAGCTTGCTCCTCAGGGTTGTACTTTTTAACTGTTACTAAACGCCTTATCTTAAATCTTCAGACATACCTCAGTCAGAAACAATGTTTTATGAATACTTCTTTGAGGTACACTTCTTTTTGGATTTAGTCTAAATTACTGCTGGCCTTTAAAGTCTGAAACTCTTTGAGTGGCGGAGTTCCAGGTGATTAATCAGGAATAAGAACTCAGGAATGGACTGGATGGCAGAGAGAACAAGAAGCCCTAAACCCATCTCTGGTTCTCATTTTTAAATGTTTGGGTGTATTGGTTATTGTGGTGCTTGATTCCTCTTTCCCAGTTAAAGCATTTAAGTTGTTCTGCACACTGATCTATAGAAATTCTGGACATACGTTAGCAGTAGTATGTGGGGACAGAGGCATTTGTGTGAATTTAGATATACAGCCTCCTCGTCAAGCTACAAGTGCAGCAACAGTAACTTTTACCTGAAAGTATGTCCAATAAAAATTCTGCAGCTTAAACCGAGGTGTGGTAATTACGTCTTAGTGCGGTGAGCTAATAAAACTTATAATAAGAGCCTTTATTGAACAACACAGTCACTGTGTAAACAAATCATTTCTTCTTTACACCAAGAACAGGAAATACCCATGCTCCGAACAAGGTTTTCCGTTCGTGTGGTAAGGACTTTTTCTCCACAGTGGTGTTAGGATTTTTGTTGTTTTGTGTTTTAAAGTACACTCAAAAGCCAACAATATAGCTTAAATAAATAAATAAACTCAGTCAGCATTGTTATTTCAACTTGGGATTATGTCCTGGATTTGAATCTTGCTTGGAAAAAAACTCCTCCACACGTATTAAGGACGAATCATGGAAATTACTGTGCCTTAAGTTGTATGGAACCTCTATTTTCGGTCTGGAAAATTTCCATCCTCCAAGGAAACCTTACCTAATCACATTAGGAGGTTGGGGGTGGGGATGGTTGCTGTTTCCTGGGCCTTTTTCTTGTCTCCATCTCTATTTTATTAAAATACGTGACTCAAGATATGTCACTAACTACACAGCTTACATTTTCCTCCAGCTGGAACGTGTGAAAAATGTGTATGAAAGTAATTTGGGTGAACATTTTTCTGTCTGAAGGACAATTCAAGTAAAGCAGTAATGCTCCCTGATGTCTGTCGGTGGCCATCGGTGGAACAAACACAGTGGCTTTGCTCTGCTTCCTGCAATTCCCTCCCCTTTCTATATACACCTTTCCAAGTGAGCGGCACAGTGTAAACTCAGGAGCACTTGGGGCAGGGAGCGATTTAAAAGGCTTTGTCAGTAATGATGACTGAGTTCAGGATCTGGATTGTACAGTGAGGAAAACAGAAATGGGCACTTAGCTGTGAACACGCAAACGGTGCCGCTGATCTCAGGAAAGATTACAGCAGCTAGTCCTGCCAGACTGCAGCCAGCCGGGCGTTGGAGGTGTCTCTTTCAGCTCTAACAAGTCCGTGGCATTAATTTAACGTTTTCTGACAGATGGGGTGGGGGCACTGGGAGGGTGGTCCCTGCCTGACCCCGGGATGCCTGAACTCTGGGCTGAAAGCCTGCAGCAGATTAGTGTCCCAGATGTGACGCTGGCCTGGGCAGGCTTTTCTGCTGACATGAGATAGCTGTTAGGTTGTTAGGGTTAAAATCCTGGTCTGTCCCAGAGTCAGGCACTTAAACATCTACCCCGGCTCAGAGGCATAGTTCTAGCTGTTGAGATTTTCTCAGCACACCTCTGGGTTGTGTGCTAGAAGCAATGGTAGGCAGCAAACAACTGGTGTTTTTCTTTCAGCATTTTTATATGAAAATAAAGTCATATAATTTATTGAGGTTTTTCTGGAATACATGGAGTTTTTTTACTGAAAAGGACCCAACTTTATTAAGCTAAGTATTCTAGGTTTTTGCCTTTCTGAAGAAGAAATCTAAAACCTAATATCTAAACCAAATATTTAGATAAATATTTGTTCACTCCACAACTACACTTTTGAAAAGAAAAAAAAGATCAGAAAAATCTTGATGATTCCTATCAAGAAGACATCGTGTCTACCTTTGAAGAGCCTTTCTAAGTCAGACAGATATTTCAATCAATGTACGAGGTGCACATTTGTGAAAGAAGTACAAAGACCAGAGTAATCAGTAAGAAGGCAGTAGTTCTTCCTGAGGATGAGTATAGAAAGCAGAGACCCTATAACTTTGTCTTCTGCTGCAAAAATTCCCTCAAGTAAACTCAACCAGTACTCACAACCATCACATTCTGGTCTTGGTTAATCAGAGACATGGCAAACTCATATAAGTAAAATAACTGGCCACAGGCTAGAAACTCTCTTAGATGCAGCAGAGCCAGGAGAAAAACCTTGTGTCAAAATTTTACTCTCAGTTTTGAGACTATAGAATAATGTTTCTTCCCTGTGTCACCACCAGCTACATACAAGAGGTGTTGTGTAAGACTGTGGTTGTATTCAAAGTCACTTAACATGGCAATATATAATCCCATAGCGTCTTTAAGATGTAAGATTGAGGCTACTTTTCGAGCCAGAAAAAATAAAATCATATTTTTCATTGACATTTTGGTGTAGAAGAATCACTGCAACAACATCAAAAACCTGTTGCCATTTTCATAGATAAAAATAGACTCAGTTTTTTGTTTGCTGACAAACGGGCTGTGTTTTCGAAGAGGGATGCTGTGGGGAGATGATGGATATAGTTCACTAACTTCCATCTTTCGCACAGACAGCTATGAAGAACAAACAACAACTGTTACCATCAAAGATGGCAAAGCAAATAAAAAGGAAGAAAAACAGGAATAAGCGAGGAAGATTTCCAGGTTTCTGGAGATATTTTTCCCTTGTAGGGTATCTAAGTTGCTAGACCATCTGAGCTGTTTGCATTTTTGTCCTGTTCAGTACATCGTACATTAGTGTCTTGACCCTGCTCTTCAGCAGCTTGAGGTGCAAGGCTCTAATATGGTGCGATATTGGCTTCTTTTTTTAAGGAACAATGACGTGTGGTGTGATCAGTTTGTGCAGTAGGTAAAGGAAGGGTGATAGGAAATAGGGAAGAGAGGAAGAAAGCTTGAAGCTGAGTAACGTGGCTCTGGCAGGTGTAAGCATCTTCCTGTTGACTAGAATAGGGCTCTGTTAAATTAACAGGAGGAAAGCACATGTGTGATCTGCTTTAACTCGCTTATAAACTCAAAACTTGTTGTTTTATACTCTTTGAAAGTCAGTGTTTTCAGCAGTGCTAAGAGATTCAGTATGATAAACGGAACTCTGTAAAACCTCTCAACCTGCCTGACGAGTACAGGTCTTGCTAACCGAGCGCCGTAACGGTACCCCACGCTTTGGGTTGCAGAAGGCAGTGTCCTCAATTTGCATTCAAATGTGGTGTGTTTTATATACCTCCTTCTTTGGAAACCCCGACTCGATGTTGACATCGATAAGTACATCTCTTAGTTTTTACCTCTGTTACTGGGAGTCAGGTAGGTTCATAAATGTCAGAGTGCATGGTTAGAACGATCTTTCGCCCAAGCATTCAAGAAGGGTAGACAGGATGCAGAAAGCAACTCATCATGAATAATAAACCAGGAGCTTCTTCCTGCAGGTTTCATGAAAAGCAGGAGAGATTGCATCTTGTTGCATGCACTTATTTTTTGCAGTCCCAAATGCTTTCAGCATTTTGATGTAGGTTGGATATAGGGCTTTTGTTCTGCGAGCTTCTGGCAGTTAGGAAATGTCAAGCAGAAAATGCACTTTGCCTGCAGGGGAAGAAGTCACCGAGGTGCCCCAGTGGTGCAGAATCTCTGCAGGCTTATTCACAGCGTGGCAAACAGATGAACCCTGACAGCTTGGTCTTCCCTGTGTGTCAGCAACAGTGAAAGCACCACAGATGAGGCTCAAAGAATGAAGTAAAATGGGGAAAATAGGTAGTTGTATGCATATTCTCTTACAGTCTCCTTTCAGCCTCTTTCCTGACTTCTTTGGCTAACGAGGTGGGTAGGAATTAGGAAAGGGGAAAGAACTGCATTTCAAAGTCACAAGTTTCCTCATAATTATTGAAAATCAAAGGCAGATTCCCATTTTCATTTGCAATCCATTTAAATTGCTCAGTTATTGGTAACTGAAAGTGTCATTTGAGGGTCCCGTTTCACTATAAGAACAGCGTAAACAAGGCTGTGTATAAATAAGAATGCAAATAAAAATGAACTGTTCACTTAAATCTGCAGAGTTTATTGGCTTTTATGTACTATGCTCTGTTTTTATCACTTTTTTCCCTGTATTTCACTCCTTTGCTCTAATTTACTGCAGTAAATTATTATATTTTCGTAAGTATTCTTAAAGTTGCTCTATTTCCCGAGACAAATTAACAAGACGGTCATGGTGACTTTACGGGGTTGATCCTCTACTGTTGTAACTAGAGATCTTCAAAAATAGACCTTAGCTTAGCTTCTCGTGGTGCGATTTGGGGATTAAAGACTATCAAAGAACCAGAAACTTCACGCTTAAAAATTCAAAAACCTGGAAACTCTGACTGCGTGCGTTAAACCGTCCACGTTTTAATTATGAATGCCTGAAGTTAGGGAGCAAGACTGATAAAGATCTGTTAAAATAGCAATAACTTGTAGGAGATGAACCCTGCAAATTGCGTTATCCACTGAGGCTGCAAGTACCCTGGAAACCAGCCCACCCTGATCTAGGTATTTAATTGTAGATACCTGCTCTAGCAACTGATTTTACACGAGGGACTATTTCTGCGCACTTTTAAATGCCTTAGAGATGTGCTGAATTTGGCCCCACATTTGAGAAACTTGGTCATTGTTCATCGTTGTTTGTAAGGCTGGACGGAAAACAAGAATTTTGTTTATTTGAAAAATTAAAAAAAAGAAAAGAGGGTTTGGAATTTCTTTTCAGCTTGGAGCAAACTAAGCTGTACAGATGCTCTTTGTGGACAGTGAGAGAGGAAGAGGGAGGCAGCCTAAACAACTGACTTACTCTAAAAGCTAAAATAACAAATGGCTGAGTAAATGGGGCAGCACTCACCTGGGATGTAGGTGGTGTGTTTAAATCCCTGCTCCAGTTAATCACGACGATAGAGAGTAAGATCATATTTTCTAATTTTCTGCTGAAGCTATTCTAGTAAGTAGCTACAGTGAGCTATTCATCGGGTCGAGGAAAAGGACCCCAACATGTCTAGGGGGGTCTGCTCCTCTTCCTTCTCTTGTTTCAATCAGAAATGATTCTGTGAGCCTTAGGGAGGTGGCCGTTAAAATATTTCCGTACGTTTCTAGGAAATGAGCAATTTGCGATTAATGAGATTTTTCTAAGATTTTTGTTAATTGATTTTTGTCCACTCCTGATAGTCTTTTTTTCTCTGTTGGTCTAAAAGGGGAGAAAGGTGGCACCTCTTTAACCAAGCTGTAATTAAAATATGTAAGAAGTGTAGCTTTGCTGCTGCTTTTCCTTATTTGTTTGTGCATCTGAAGAACATAAGTTGTCCTGCAAGATGCATCGGGGAGATGCGTAAGGGTTTGTTCTAGTTTTTTCTCTTCACCAAAGAAATCTGAACAAAACTACTTTTTGAAGTGCTGTTACTGTTTAGGTAACCGACACTAAAAATCGATGACAGGATGTGAGTTTCTAATTTTGGTGGTGTCCCATTGTTTTGAGGGGAAGTTGGTTTTGAAGTAGAGATTGTAAGCACAGCAGGTGCTGGGATCTTGTAGCAGCAGGCAGAACTATCACGTGTTGGGACAAAAATACTCCTTTTTTCTTGGTAGATACAGGGATAATATTCCCATAACGATTTCCCTGAGTAACATACACGTTCTGTGGAGCTCCAGAACTTAATGTATAAGATGCCGTGATGTTTTGGTTCTGCATTATTTGGATAAATATGCAGGTGTATGATGGAGCAGAGGGAAGAAGCAACATCAAGCTAAAATGGATTTCTGAATCTTTGTCAATCAGTCTGATACATTTGTGAACAAATTCTTATCAGCTGGGAAAACTGACTCTTATCTACTTCAAATGTACGTTTTACTTCCATAATACAGTAATTCATGATGATGGTAATGCTAACTGAAATAGGGGATACTGAGAGCAGCACAGAAATCTCTTTGTGAAGTATTTCAGTCTCGCCATAGGAACAAACCTTCAGTGCGTCCGTGTAAATTGGCGTCCTTCCATTGACTTCTGAGCGCAGTGAAGTGGGTGGTTTTGGGTTGTGCACTTTTTGGACAGACATGCAGGTACTCAGCAGCAGCTGGAGAGCCCAACTTCAATGGTATTTTGCAGATTCATATCAACAAGGGTGGTCTTGATATGCAGAGGCTCTGGTTACTTCTTCCCATCCTTCCTCTTTTGTAACTGGTTTAGTGGTTTGAACAAAGTGCAGAGAGACAAGTTTCTGGTAACAATATTGTGCTGACAATATTTTAATAATGTAATAAACTGTTCTTGCTTACCGTTTTCTGGTCCTCTGGTAGCTAGGGTTTCTGTGCTTGCCAAAAAAAAAAGGGATGCAAAGTTAGGATGTATATTTTTTGCCTGTTTAAAATACATTCTTCTTCTTAATATTAAAAGGCAATACTGCACGGCACCCTACACCTTAAAGAGCTGCATTGCCAAAGCTTTACTTTCCTTGTGAAAACATTAATGTTTATCTTATTCAGCTTGAAGGTGGATATGCTAGAACAGGATGCAATCTTTGAAAGTAAAAGCAAATGAAAAACTCCTCTAATTTTCTTAGTGCTTTCTATATGCTGATACTTTGTGAAATAAGAGCTTTCTGAAAAGCAAAATCATTTTTTTTCAGAAGTATTCATGTTTGCCTCAGGGACGTCATCTCTGACAGAGATGATTTAACATCATCCATCCAAACAGAGTGAACACTCTTATATGGGAATGAAATAATTTCAGCCTACCATGAAGTTCAGTGGTCAAATTATACTGGGGGCACCCAGGCACCCCTGAGAGCTCTCCAGCTCATCACTGCCACGAACAGGCTGGAGCACCCAACCTCTCAGGAATCGTTTTATGTTAATAAAGTCTTTACAACTGAGCAGATTGTAAAATAATTCTAATTTCTTGTAGATGTCAGAAAAATTTGAAGGTCTGTCTTGAGCTGCTGAGGAATGTGGGTGTACCTCCAGGCTCACCCTAGATGTGCAGAATCTATGGACAGCTCTGGTTTGAAATAGCACAAAAGAGGCAGAAACAGGAATGAAAAGTTCTGAGTAGTTCAGATACCAAGCTGGTTTAGCTGAAGAGGCTTTCAACTGGTTTATATCATGCTGGAATGCATCTAAAAAGATTGGTCAGGGGAGAAGACAAGTGACAGTGCTAGACTGGGGTGCGAGGAAATAACAAGACAGGTGATGACAGAGGTTTTGTCAAGACACAGAATTTTCTTCCTGCCCCCTGTTGATGCGCTCGGGCAGTGAAGTTTTCAATGCTTGGGATTGCAGAGCACTGAAATGACATCTCAAGGTAACTAAAGTCTAGCGTCAAGTCTCCTCTTTCAGAATAAATGCACCATATAATTTTTAGTTCTGTCTGCATACCTGCATTGAAATAGTCACATTTGAGATACGTTTTCTTTCTTTTTCTTTTTCATTTTAACATTGACAGGTTGAGCCATTGATCCAGAAAGGCCACGAGAATCTGGTGCACCATATCCTGCTCTACCAGTGCAGCAGCAATTTGAATGACAGTGCGCTGGACTACGGGCATGAGTGCTACCACCCCAACATGCCAGACTCTTTTCTCACATGCGAGACGGTCATTTTCGCTTGGGCCATTGGAGGAGAGGTAGGATGAATGGCTGTGTAGCATGGTTCTTCAACGGGGCTTTAAGAGGGTGTCTATCATAATGAAACTTCTTCCTAGTGTATTAATGATTACCAAATCTGTCTGGTTTTAAGGGAACACAATCCCAATTCCTAAATGCCTCACCGGTAAGCCCTCAACTTTTCATTGGCCTTTTAAGTACTAAATGCAGTGATCACGCTGAGTGACAAGCTGAAAGTAATGATAATAGTACAGAGAAAGTTGATGCCTTAGGGGAAGAAAGACGGCTTGGGAGCGTGGAAGTGTGTGGCTGTATCAGCTCGTCCCATCTGATATGGAAATACACTGCCTCCAGCAATGACCACTATCTGCTGTCTGTGGAGAATCACAGAAAGAAAATAATTCTCTGTAGGTGACTACATAAAAGACATGGAGGCAAGACTTTCCACATGAAGGCAGACGTAGATGTAATTAGTTTTGTGCCTCACTAGGACCTGGTTGGTGTTACTGTGTTCAGGCGCATTCTTCTGAAGTTTCCTACCCAGCCCAAAGGGACATCATTTCAGTGTAGGAGTGATCCTGTGTCAGTGCAGAGCCAGCAGAAGGACCACTTTGCTCAGGGCAAAGGGGCATATCTACAGAAAACACAGTCTCTGATGTCGCGTTGACCCCCGGCTGTGTTTTCAGCTCATTTCATATGTTAATTTAGGTTGCACTTAATGCTTTCAGCTGACAGAAGACAGCGTTATGGCCAAAAGAATCCCACTCCTTCTTTACCCCCTTGATTCACTGCGTGCCCACACAAACGATGGTGTGGGCATAGAGGGGGACTGGGGTGATGATAGTTTTTGGAGCCTTCTTTTGCCTGCAGTCGAAAACCATCTTCAGGTGCTGCAGCGTGAGGAAGCCAGAGCTGCCACATGGACCCATCAAAAGAAGTTTAATCCACGATGAGCATTATCCCTGATGTATGCTTTCTGCATTTTCGCCATCAGCCATGCTCTGACCTAGTATTTGTACTTCCAACTGTCTTAATCTAAAGGAAATAAAAAACTCATATAAATAAGTTATCATTTGAGAAGCAATATGGAGGCTTTTGCAAGGATGATCCCGTTGTTAAAGATCTCTAAAGAGGAATCTGACACATCTGGGTTACATTCAGGTTTACTGGAGTCCTTACTCACTTCACTTCCTTCAGCTTAGCCTTACATTGAACGGAGGTCATAGTATTTCTTACTACATACTACAACTAATTCATGAATGACCATCAAGCATCAGAAAGCTGAGATCTCAAGCTGCACATTTCAGAAAGTTAAAATCTCAAATTGCATATTAAAACATTAGCTATATACTATAAAATGATACAGATTAATTCCTATTAAAGTGAAATTGGTAAAAGAGTTCACTTAGAAGATGCTGGTATTTCACTTGGTATCAGGAGTGAGCTTATGAAGTAAATTTCCCGGTTATCCCCACTTACCAAGCTCTGTTTATCACCACAAATGTTTTGAGAACTTGCACAGGCCCCTTTGGGATGAAGTTAAACTGAAGGTGCCGGGGTGACGCCAGCACCTCCCAACAATAAATGGGGTTCAGTGCATGGGGTCTGACCAGAGCTTGTCCAAAGGAGCATCGTCTGGGGACACTGCAACAGAGTTATTTCTTTTTCTCTACATGGCTTGCTAATGTAAATGTAGCCATGAAGATCATCTTTATTGTTCAAATCATTTGACTTAGAATGCAGTGGTTTGTGCAGGAGAAACAATCTAATTATCTACAACCTCAGTATTCCCTGGAAATTACTGCTTTTAGAAACCGGGCACTTTTCAAATGTAGATTAACTTTTTCATAAGGGTCTTATTGTCAGACTAACTGCTGGATGATGCAATGTTTATACATTTAAAATGGAATTTTCCTTTTTTGCTCAAGCAATAAATACAGGATAAATAATCAAGATCACAGCCCGGGTTGGAAGGGACCTCAGGAAATCTCTAGTCCAGCCTCCTACTCAAAGCAGGGTCAGCAGTGAGGTCAGACCAGTTTGCTCAGGGCTTTATCCTCTAGAAAGCAGAGGATCTATCATCTTACGTTGACATATAGTCATTATATTGACATTTAGTGCATTGAGTACATAATAAACATATTACGCCACAATGCCACGTTCAGAGTTTTAAAAGAAGTTTCCTTTGTGAGTGCTGTCGTTACTATGGTTGTATCATCGCAAAAAAAGTTGATGTATTTATAAAAAGAAATTACCTCTTAACCATGGCAAAACCACCTTAACTCTGTATGCACGTGATGATTTCCAGGGCTTCACCTACCCTCCTCACGTCGGCTTATCCATTGGCACAGCAGCTGACCCCCAGTTCGTTCTCATGGAGGTGCATTATGACAATCCATCATACACAGAAGGTTTGTACCCTCACACTCTTTAAAACACGCGAGACTGGGAAATGGACCAGACAGAAGTGCTCCTCGTTCCATTGCACAGCAAACAGAGCAAATACAAAGCTGAGGCTTATTTGTCCCTGCTCAATAGTTCCTGGTTCCCAGTGTTTTTCTCACTGCTCTCAAGAGCTTAAGCTGAAGTCAGCAGGTGATTCAGATACACAAAGAGTTGTGGACCAGGTGAATACATCTCCTTTTATCATTATTTCTTTTTCCTGTGTTTTTTTTTTAAGACATCTACCTGAACTGCGAGCAGTTTCTGAAGGTGAACTATAGACTCAGGTTGCTAGTCCATTCACTGGGTAAAAGCAGTTTATATTGAAAAATAAGCATTTCATTTATAATGGTGGTGGGTTTATCTTATTTCTAAAATTCATTTATATTTAGAGGAAGCAAGAGAAAGAATCCAGGGTCCTACAGAAAATCTAGGGAACTCTGAAGCTGACTTTTTTGTTCTGAAACAAAACTTTATTGAGCTATTCTCTCTGAGAATATTCTGGTGATTGCTGTATATGAACTGAGTAGGATCCAGCTCAGTGGTGTGCTGGCCTTTCTTTACAGTACCTCATGTGTTAAAGTAAAATCCTCTGTACGTTACTGTTATTCCCCCTCTTTGTGTTGTACTAGATGAAGTATCTCAAAACTTCTGTTTAATGTCAAACTCTCTCTCTTCACTGCCCATTGCATGGGGTACCGGCTCACCTTCGTTTTCATATTTCAGCACCTGCACTTCCCCAGCTGGGCTCTCATGGCTAAAGGCTGCATTGTCAGCCCCACGTTGTCATCTGGGGTAACGTTTTCCTAAGTTCTCTCAGACCGGTAGTCAGTGTTGGCTCCCAGTTAGACTCAAAAATTATTTTGAACTGCTCCAAACATGGCTGAGTTTGAATGATTCTGAAATCGTTAACGTTCAGCTTTCGTTTGAAAGGTGGCCTCTTTTGAGAGTTCATGTCCTTTGTTCCTTAATATTTGCCTACTGCTCTGTCTTAGGAATTTTAGTGACTGGGTAACTTAGTCCCTGCCCTGGCCTTCTGTCATTTGCTTCTTTAAAAATAGCCTGCTGGTTTCATATGGATGTAAAATTTGGTTTCAGGCGTTACTATGTCTGTTATGTTTTTTAGAAGACTAATATAGGTCACTAGGAAGCCTTTGACCTTCTCTGAGATATTTGGATTATGTTTTGCACTTTAAATTTTCAAAACTGAAATTTGAAAAGGAACCACGAAGAAGGTGGCATGAATTAACAGAATGTAGGACTTGTGCAGTGAGAATTAATCTTTGGTTTTTGCTTCTATCTTGACTAATAAAAATGGCTAATAGAAGAGAAATAATTATAAGCATTTTGATGATGGAGGCAAGATAAATAATGAATAGATGCACAAATGAGCACATATGGCTAAATGAGTAAGTGAACTAAACAGATTCACATAATTTTGCTCTTAAAAACTTAACCTTCTCACAGCAGGCCTTGGTTCTTTAAACTACATTTTGAAATCAAGAGAAGTCCTTGAGTGAGTGCAGCTTTAAATGTTCTATAGTTCCTTTGTCTGCTTCACTAAAGGTGCTGGTATTTTCTTCAAATTTGGGGTTTAGAAGCCGATTTTCATGTTTACTTGATGCTCTCTTAATTGAGGAGATAGTAGAAGGGATGTATTTGAGCATCTGAGGTACGCTGTAATGTGGCAGGCAATCCAAAACAAAGGAAAAATATCATTAATATCAGGGCTCACAGTGAAGGAATAGATAAATTCCCAAGTTGAAGACAACATACCGCTTGAAGATTTTAAAGGAAGAAACCACTACAACTTTAAGCTGTGCTTTAAATATTTTATTTGAAAATCATGCATGGAACCTTTTGAGATCTTATTATTCCTCGTATTGTTTGCTCTGCCTGTGATCTAATGTCTTTTCTCTGAGGTCCATATTGGATAACTTAGCAGAAGGGACATGAGGGCTATGGACAGCACATATTTTTCACTTACACCTGAACACCACAGACATCCAGATACCATGTTTAACAACCCTCCTGTGGGCTGCCCCTACTTACTACTTCCTGCATATGGTTTGAATAATTTCCAGCTTATCGAGGTTTATTCCTTGATTTTCATGTAGAAAGCTTAGGTCACGCCTTAAAAAATCTGAAAAAATTGGATTTTGTTTTTTTCTTTCAAATACTGATTTACAGCCACTATGTTCTTTTGTTTGCAGGCTTGATAGATAGCTCTGGTCTGCGGCTAATTTATACTCCGGTTTTAAGGAAATACGATGCTGGGGTTATTGAAGCCGGTCTTTGGGTCAGCCTCTTCCACAATATCCCACCGGGCATGCCTGAATTTGTGTCAGAGGGTCACTGCACACTGGAATGCCTGGAAGAGGTATGTCTCCTGCCCAGATCCATTGGTTTTCATTCTTAGAAATAGTTTTGGACAGCCACTTTAACTTCTTGGGAAGATTGATAGTTACTGGTTAAAGACCTGTGAGCAAAGGCATCTGCTGCACGTTGCCCTCCAGAATGTGGAGTCTTTTTGATCTGGGTGTTTGGGGTGCTCAGTATTTAGGCTGCTTTACTGATAGGAGTAACACTGGAAGACGCAGTGCGTGCAGTGTTTTAATTGTGTGTCCAATATATAAGCAGACATTGCTTTCCATGGCAAAGCTATTAAAAGCCTGGAATGTTGGCCCAGAAGAAAAATTGAGAGAGACTAATTAAGATCTGTGCATGTGCAAAAGGCTCCTAACAGTGAGGTGAAAGCCTGAAAGATAAATCTCAGACCAACAACAGAAATTAAAGACCTGACCAGGTTTTGTTGTATGGCCCAAAGTACAAATTTATGCATTCGTTAAACACTTGGTTTCAATAGGCTAATTTAAATCCCTCTACAGATAATGGAAGTTTTGTCTAAAATCTGTGATTAATATATCCCAGGAGATTCTCATATATTTTGGGATTTGTAGAGAAAGTTTGCATCGGTGTTTGTTATGATGATGTTTAGAGTGAAAGGCAAATTAGATATGGCATTTAGATTTGTTCTTGGTGGTGCTAAATGTTGCGTATTGTCACAGCATTTTTCAGCCTAAAAACACTTGGGTAATCTATTATCATAAGGTTTCTCACCCTAAGGCTGTACTTGAAAGGTATTGCGATAACAGATTATTTCTAGTGTGGGCTCTGAACAAGAATCAAAGTTTAGCATATGGAAAGTCTGGATCGCTAGATCTCAGCTGTAATGGGAGCAATGTTGGATTTGTGTCCATTTGGAAAAGGTAATTTTAAAATGTTTTTGACCTGGAAAAAAGTTTCAGACGTAAACTTAAGTTGACTTGAAGATGGGAAGTGGAGCATATTATAATTACAGCCTCTTAGTTTGAAGTGCTTCTCTTGGCATGATATCGGTGATAACATCATTCATAAGGCATAGAAATTCTTCTTCACCATAAACATCCACATTCATCAGTGTTGACCATTAGCACTAAAATAATGAGCAGATTTTTGTGTAATTATATTAAGAGTTTTGATCTATTGGGAATTATTGGCAGTCCAGTTGATTGTCCAAAAAACTGTGTGCATTAGGAATAAACAGAAGGTTTTATAAATAAAAAATCCCACACAGAAAAAAAAAAACCCTAGCCATTTTTGTATATAAACCCTTAATTTCACATATAGATTCAGTTTTGCTCCAGACTGCATTTTGCTGTAAACTGAGGGAATGTAAAATGTATTTTTTAATACATTTTCACTCTGTACGTTACATTACATCGCATCTGGGCACACTGATGGTGTTGGTTTCCCCTGCCAGGCTCTAGGTGCTGAGAGACCTGCTGGGATTCATGTTTTTGCGGTACTTCTTCATGCTCACCTGGCTGGCAGAGCTATCAGGATGCGCCACTTCCACAACGGCGAGGAGCAGAAGCTGCTTGCTTATGATGATGAGTTTGACTTCAACTTCCAGGAATTTCAGTATCTGAAAGAAGAAAGAACCATCTTGCCGGTACAACACTCTTAATTCTTTCCCTGAAAGTGGTTAAGAAATCATGTGCCTAACATTTACACATATCTATGATCAATTTTGCTACGTAATTTCTTATCACAGAATTCTTGAACGTTTAGCTGATATTTCCACTTACCGCAGAGTGACTAATGCATTGAAGTTGCAGTGTCTCAGGAGTGTCCGCCCAAACTGGCTTGGCCCATCAGCTCAAACCTTTCTTTGGGTGTGTTTGGTGTACGCAGTTACTTGATTTGAACTCGGCTATCACAAATGTTTGAACGAAGCTGGTTATAAAGTCACCCGTATGTCTGGGTGTGCCATCTTTGTGCATCCAGCCAGCTGCAGAATGGAAATGCCACTGTGGGGCTTTACGGAGCTGTTGTAACCAACTAGCACTTGCTGGGTATTTGCACACAGCAAGTATCCAGCCTTGCAAACATGTCTACAGATCAGCCAAGTCTTCTGTTTGCTTCACATTTTTATTTGTTGTTGCAAGTAAATATTTATTGTGGCGTGTAAAATTCCATGCTCATGTTCCACTTGAGGTTTCACTAGTAAACAAACCCCTTTCGAAGAAAAAAATCATGCAATTCTATCTGCAATTCTTGTAAGAATGATGTAATATAACTTCTAGAAAAATCCCAACTATTGATGGAACTGGTCAGATGCAAAATATCAAGCAGCTGGATTTTGTTTATGATTGGATCCAGTAAGGGAAAGGGAGCTGAAAAGACCTTTGCAATCACTGAACTTCAAGTATGATCAGGAGCAACATGGTTTAAATGTCTAGGCTTCTCTTCCAAGTCCCTTTCTCTCTTCTCCCACATTGGGAGACATTGGTATTTGTCCGTTAAAGGCAAGAAGCTAAAATGCTAAGTTTCTAATTGAATTTCTAAAGCAAAACCTGGATGTTCAGGTGCAGCACTTACTCTTTGAAGTCCAACTGCTTGTACTCCACAGGGACTTCAAAGACAAACTGGTCTTTCCTCCTGCAGGAAAGAAGTGTTGAAGGGTTTAGGAAGAGGGCTGGCAGAAGATGACAGGTTTGCAGAGAAAGCCTGTAATATTTTTAGGAAAATCCATGCAGATTACAGAGAAAGGCCTGTTAAGATTCAAGAACAAAAGGGAGTAGACAGCAGAAAGACCAAGAGAGGTATTTGATAGTATCAGCAACTTTAAAAAGACAGCTTGAGAAGAAACTGGAATTCTTTCTCTGAAGTGAGCCTTTTTCATGCCTTTTATTGTTTTCATCTTATGCAAAACTACCAGTCCAGCTTTACATACATCATCTGGTGTAATTCGGACCACAATCTAATCAATTAACTAATAATATTAACATTTTTCATATAAATTGTCGTTATTCTCTTCTTCTGCAAGCTCTTCCTCCTTCCAGCTTGTGGAATCCGGGTTATTTGTTTTCTTCACGTACTAGTACTCTTGTCTGCATTTGGAAGCAGAAGATCTAATCTCACAGAAGGAACGCTTTTCGTGACTGTTACCCAGTCCACGAGTAAGCCACGAGTGCCAGAGACCTCGCTGGTGGGAACGAGCGTGTTCCCGCTGGGAGCAGCAAAGCTGTGCCAGCTCACACTGCTTCAGAAACCCCCGTCTCCGTTTGGCTGACACGGGGCTGACGCACCTTCTTCCAGCAGCCCACAGTACAGTTAGTACTAGCACTGATCTGGCAATGTGACAGCACACAGGAAAGGAGAAATTCTCGACCTTTGAAGGGTGATCTGGTTTTTCCAGGGCAGTTTAATACAAACGGTGTTAAGGGAAGATGATGATACCAAAAAAAAAAAAAAGAGCAAAGAAAATAAACTTCTGGCATCCTTGCAGTTGTTGAAGTTGTCCAAAAAATCAGATTTTTGACATCTTGCTATGTTCTTCAATATTTTAATTCCCATTTGATTATCATGGTGGTTCTGAGATTTGTATTTGATTAGGTACAGGGAGTAAAGGTACCACCAAACTGTAGATCAGTTTGTCAAGACAGCAAAACGTTAAATGTATGGACTTGAGAAGGTGGGTATTCAGCCTTTCCCATACATATCTGTCAATGTAGTTAAGTGTTTGCCTGCCACTCCTCTACTCCCAGGCTTGGCAGATACTGTGATAGTCTTATTGTGATGTGGAAAACCTTCTTTCCCTCATTTGGCAAGTATTTCTATTGAAGTTGGCAGGATAAATTAGCCCGGGGATAGCTATTCAAAGTAGAACTGGATGGGTTTTGGAGCAAGAATCATACGTATGCATGTCTACATATATAATCTTCCCCAAAATAGGATTAGAACTGGGCACCTCCACTGCTATTTAAAAAAAACAGGCAAGACTCTTAATAAGACTCCCTTTATATCCATGGGGGAGATCCCTGAGGATCTGGGATGAATGCTGAGAGCCAAGGCCTTAGCATACACCAATTACCTAATCCTTCGCTCTTTCATGAAGTCAAATCCACTGCTCTGATCTTTATTTCTTCAGTGTTTGCTGTCACCTGTGGTTACCTGAAGCTGGTGTTGATAAACTTCAGAACTGTGAACTTCCTAAATCTTGTGTTTCAGGGGGATAATTTAATCACAGAATGTCACTACAGCACAGTGGATCGAACTCGCATGACGTGGGTAAGAGAAGTTTTAATGGATCAAAATAAGCACACAGACAATTCTGGGGACTAAAATACTTTCCATAAAATGCTATTAAAAAATGTGGACTTACTTGCTAATTCCTATGTGCATGTAATTAGGTATTACCTTTCCCTTCATAGATTCTTAGGTTTTAAAGTCGTCAGGACTATTATGATCATAGTCTGATCTCTTGCAGAAGGCATTCATATGACTAGTTTGTAAATTAAGCAAGCCAGCTCATAAAAGGTCTTTTAAAAATAAGACTTCGCTAGTATAAGGAGTCCTTTCTTCATAACATGTATTAACATGCAAATTCTGCATATTCTAATGAATTATTTTAATGAACTTCTAATGCATTTTCCCCCACAGTTGTAGTAGCCGGTTCTTATCTATTGATTTTTGCTTAGGGGGCCGCTTGCTTTTGTGCCTAACGCAGGATCCAGGCAGAATGCAGACCCTGTGGGCTGCGAGGAGGCGGCTGGGCACAGTGAGCCCCTGCACGTTACCTTGCTCACGAGGCAGGTTTTCCAGTGGCAGGGACCCTCCTGGACAGCTGGTGGCCCTGGAACAGCACAGGATGAACACCACTGCAGCCGAGGTGCAAGGAGCAGCTGTGCTACAGCCCCGGGTGCATGTCCACGGCAGTGGACAAGGCAGGGCTATGGCCAGGGGGTGAACAAACCCTCCAGGGTTGAGGGGGTCCAGCGGAGGTTTGCCACATGGCAGCTCACAGTCTCCCAGATGCAGCTTTTTTAGGCTAGCAGAGACCAGGCACCGGGCATTGCAATGTGGTCACTTGGTTTTGGAGGGAGGACAAATTTGGTTGTTGGGACATGAGCTGGGCAGTGCCAGCTGGCTGTGAAAGCAGGCAGTGATGCCAGACCCACTGTGGTTATGGGAGGGACGTATCTGCCAGCACCCAGCCTTCGCCAGCGGCTGAGCCCTCTTCCTCAGGAGGAGCTGGATCCTGACCTCCAGGAGGTGAGTCCTGAGGGCTTTCTGTTGGGCAAGGTTTCTGTTCCTGGCCTCCAGAGAGCACAGGGATACTCCTCCCTGGATCATGGCTGGCAGAAGCTGTATAAAGAAAAGCAAAAGAGTGAGAATGAAGGCTTTTGAGTTTTTGTCTGTTTTCCTGTGTGGTGCCCACGCTAGCTCTTGGCCCTTGGTTCCTGTGTTTGGCCTTCTCCGTGCCTATTCCCCTGGTTCCGTGAGATTCGTGGAACTGCTCCCACATGAGATTTAGGAACATGCAGCTCATAATCTTGTCCATATTTACCGAGATTAAATTAGGTGTTTGCCCCATGACTGTCGGTGGAAGACTGGTTAAGAGTCTAGTTCTTCCACCAGGTAAAAATTGTACTCTAATTAATTATTTTATAATTAGTGCACTTCTGTTCTTGAGTAAACATTATCTGTTAACTTAAATATCTCTTTTCTTTCTTACTCTTTACCTACATATGTACTTATGAGGAGGCTCCATAGATATACATTCCTCCCTGGCCTCCATTTTACTACACAAAGTTAATTTAATTTCTTATTAAACAGACTGATTATCCTGCCAGATTTTTTCTACATCTGCTCCACTTTGAAGCCCTTTTTCTGAAACATGGTATATATAAGTACCTTGGAGACAGCTGAAAATAAACCTGAAACTTCTCAGCAAGTGCTCTTTGATGTAACGGGAGACTTGTTTTATTGATAGTTGCTCTTTCTGACATCTTTTAAGCTCGGGAGCTATTGCTTGTGCTTGCAGTGTATTTTGTAATTAATTATGTAATAACTTCCTGCTGCTTGATAACTAATGTGCAACATAAATCTGTTGAATTGGGCCTCCTGATAGACGTTTCATTAGCATATAAATGCTAATCAGTGATTTTACCTGTGGGATTCCAATGCTATCTTGATTAAAAGAAAAATCCCGTTTTCAGGGTGGTCTGAGCACCAGGAATGAAATGTGCCTGTCGTATCTGCTCTACTACCCGCGGATCAACCTCACCCGGTGTGCAAGTATTCCAGATATAATGGAACAGCTCCAGTTCATTGGTGTTAAGGAAATCTATAGACCAGTCAGGCAAGTAAAATGTTTATGGATATATGTAGCACCTTTGTTTTGGTCACTGGGATTACAGGGTCATTTTTACCTCTTTTGGGTAGTGCAACATGTTGCAGGGTCACTCATGCCACTTCCTTTTGGTCAATATGCTGTGCTGCTACTTATTTCTCCTGTCAAATTATTTTGCAGAATTTTATTTTTTTTAAAGAAATAATATTTCTCACAATATTTTTTCCACCACACCCGTCTGTAAAAAGACTGTGTATCAATGGCATATCAATGTTTCGAATCTATTGATTTATTAAAACATACCAGTATTTCACATATATAGAGATAGTTTTGAAAAGGGAGTTTGGGTATTGAATTACCCAGGGTAAATTTGTTGTCAGTATTTCTGCTGAAGTCAGTTGGTACAACCAGATCCTAGATCTGTTGGTCACAGTTAGAGCTTAACGCTGTCTTGGTGACACTGGAAATAGGCACAAAAGAGGAAGCAGCTGTAAGTAAGTGAGAAGGGAAATGGAGGAATTGAGAGAATATTAAATTGTTCGTAGTAAAAGATAAATGGTAGATAAGCACCACGATGGAGAGGAACAAGAGAATGAAAGCTTTGGAAGAATAACAAGTCAGGTGACGGAATGGAAGGTAAGTAGAGAGAAGAACATGGAACCAGTGGTAGGAATCTAGCCAAGAGGAGGAAAAGAGCTTTCTAGGTGCCCTGTTGGCTACAGGGGCTTGCAATTCTGTGCAAAGACAATGCCACCAGAGTCTCGGTCTCCTGCTGTTCAGGGAAGCAGGACACTGCACATTTTTGAGATGTAAATCCGTGTCAGATGGATAGAAAAACCCCTAGTTCATTCATCAGGTTTTTTTTTCCTTAATAAAAACAACCCACAAGAATCTGAATTTTCTACTGCTGCTCATCTCAAAAGGGGTGCTATAATCTTCTTGTAAGGTCTGTCTACTTCAGTGCTCCACAAATATTAAATAGGCAACTCGGGGTCTGTGATAACCACCATGAAGGTCCATGCAATTCAGCTGGCATCTGACCGCTGGGGTAAACCACAGGCTGCTGAGTTTTAAACAAGGTGTTACAGTTTCTCTGGTCAGTCAGCAGAAGTCTTGTTGCCCTTCACCAGGAGAGTCCTTGGCAAGAACAAAATGCTTCCCTGTGTCTGGCTTTTCTGCCCTTCAATGTCAGTGGGATGGCCTGCACAATGATATCACTTGCTAAGAGCTAGTGGGATTTGCAGAATCTAACATAAAATTGGAATTTTGGTAGGAGATGGGAGGAAGTCCACTATAGACAGGATAAATGTGTGTGACTATCTAAAAATCAATAAATAGCTTATTCCATTTTTTTAAGTGTTCCTTAACAGTACTTAAAATTACAGCATCTCAACAGCAGGTCAGCAGTGGAAATAACTGTTAACAGAGTGAGAATAGTCTAAAGAGGGAAGTTCCCAAATGAAGGAAGTTCAGAAAAATAACCAAACAATAGAAAGTAGAATGCACTGTTAGTGGTTAAAGGTGAATTGCATTTGTATTGTTAATTGCACTAAACTAAGGGAATAGTAAGATTTTAAAATAAAATGGATGGACTAATATTGTGTCATCACGTTTACATTTTAAAAGCTTTCTTTCCTTATACAGTTTATCTTAACAAAACCATTTAAAACTGCTATTGCATTGATGTACAGGCTTAATGGCCTTAGTTTTGAAATTTATATCCAAGGCAGAAGAGTTTGAAGAAAGTCACAGTGTAATCAATGCCTACTTCATTTTTCACACTATTTCTATTTGCATTCTCTTTTAATACAAGGAGAACACAGTTTCTAAATTAGTCCGAGCTAAAAGAGTCTTTCTGAGCTTAGAAAGAAAATATTCGAACAAATGTATGCTCTCTTGAGTGTTCATTCATGATAACTGTACTTAAGGGAAAAATGCACATTTGGCCTGGGGAAATAAAGATGTTTTGAATAGAGTAAGTATGCAGACTGTCTGCCGCAAATGGAATAGTAATTAGAAGAAGAGATTATTAATGCCTCTAGTATTCATGAGCTAATCCACAATTCTTGTTTCATTAAGCTCTGTCAGCCTAAGGATATGTGACCTGATACTCATCTCTCTTGTGTCAGTCTTACACTGGAATTGCTTCACTGATTCCTCTAAAGTCTCTCTTGACTTACACATGAAGGCAAACTGGAAGTGGGATCAAGGCATTGTGGCTCGCTTTAAAACTCTTCTCTTCCTCAGTCTGGTGGCACAGACAGTGGTGTAAATCATGAGGAGCTCAGATGAAAGAGATTGGGCCATAGTAGTGTAAAATAGGTGCTTGATTCAAATGATGTCCTCTGTGCAGAGATGTTGAGTAGAGCAGAACTTTGGCATAGGCAGCACTTTAGCCAAAACCAGTGAGAGAGAGTCTACTGCACGATAACGGAGGTCTGTCTGAAGTGCTTTGAAAAGATAACTCATGCTCCAAACAAAGTATTCATTAGGTTGCTTAGACAAAGTTTTACCGGCTTTCATTCCCCCACTAGCTGTATTGGACTTTCTGTTCTTAAAAACTTGACCTGTCCACCGTGTCGTTGGTGTTCAGCTTGGTAGGTTCAAGCAAGAACAATGGAAAAGGTTTTCTTTAGGGTTTTTTTTCTCCTTCCCTTTCTACATCTTTGACTGGTGGGAAATGGGATTGATCCCACTTGTTCACAGGGAGAATTCCCACACGGGCAAATAGTCGGATCCCTCACAGCAGCACAGTGGGTCTCTGTCCCACCCCCTGACCAGAAGTCCCCTTGCAGCCAGCATGTAGGGACACACCAAAAGACAATGTCCACACCACCAGTTATTCTCTTTTGATCTTTTGGCACTGCTGCCAAGCACTGCATGCTAGAGCAGCTCCTCTGCTAGGCTGAGTTTTGGCCTATTGTCTGAGTTATGACCAGAGCTTGGCAGACCCATCTGGAAGCAGCTTTCTAATGGCAAACGTTTCTCTGACACACTGTCTGCCAAGCCTAGTAGAGGGTGTGGCCTTTTTCTTGTTTGTTTGTTTGTTTATTTTGTGTTTTTGAGAAGTTACAACAGAAGATCTGGTTTGTATTGCCTGTGAATTCAGATCGTAGATCAGAGAACAGCAGTGTAATTCTTTTTCTTAACTTAAAAGTCCTTCAGTTCTAAAAGCATCTGGCAGCAAGTCCTAAACTGCTGACAAACTTTGGTAAGTCTGTTAACGTCAATGAAACTGCATCAGTTTTCAGTATCAGAGAACTTAGCTGAGAACGTGTGTTAGGCAAAATAGACATATTGATAGTGCATTTACTTTTCTGAGTAGATTCTCCAAACGCTTTTCCTCATCAGTTCTAACTTGATGGTATTTGTCTGTTTTCTAAAATCTGTTTATTTGTTTTTCTTTAGGACTTGGCCTTTTATTATCAAGAGTCCTAAGCAATATAAAAACCTGTCTTTTATGGATGCAATGAACAAATTCAAATGGTCCAGATCAGAGGGTCTGTCCTATAATGAACTCGTGCTTAAACTACCAGTGAACGTGAGATGTTCAAAGACAGATAATGCAGAATGGTCGGTAAGTCTAAGTGTGGAAAAGGAGGCAACAATGCCATGAAACAAATGTGATTTACTGTGCTTCACTGCGGATGAATAAGTGCCTGGTCATATGTCTTCAGACTGTTTACACGGCTATATTACATGTACCTATGGTAACAAATGAGGAGAATGTGTTATCAGTGCTTTCACCTAACTCAAGTTCCAGAAATATTTAAAAAAAATAGGAAAGTTGGAGCTTTGATCAGCACTTGGGATCAGGAGTAGGAGCACGGAGGCTTTCTGCGTGTCTGAGACTGATCAGAGAGCAACCGTATGGGTCCAGATTAGGTGACCAAGTTGGAAAGCTGATTTCCCTTGGCTGCCTCCATTGTCAGGGGCTTAAGTTAGGGACTTGCAGCTGACGACTCAAAACCCCTAAATTGAGTCACTCTGTAGGGGGAAGCTTATAGACTGCATAAGGAATTCCCACAAATCTAATTTCTTAATTTCAGTCATCTAGGCTACCTGAAGTTAAACGAGTGCTCTTCCAATATCTCTTACCTTTTTGTTGCTCTTGTGTTTTAGAGGTGTCTATAGTATTTGGACAAAAAAAAAAGTAAATTTGGATTGCCTGTTTCCTTTGTGCACTTTGGAAGATTTTATCTTCTATAGCTTTCCATTCCCAATTCTCTTAATGAAAAAAACTGTGAGAAAAATAATTCCCCAGTAAGTTATTATTTATTCTAAATGTCTACAGGTATTTTAACAGGACTGCTGGGAAAAGCTCTCATCTTTAGTGTTGATGCATGTTTATAAAGAACTTCTAGGACATGTAGTATCACCCCTGAAGGAATGCTGAAAAATATATATTGCTCCTGAAATCCTTTACAGAGTCCAAATTCAAGGCTTGATTTTCCTTCTTTGAGCTTTTCTGCTCCGAAGGAGAGATTGTCTCCTTGTACTGGCTTATCTCCTACTGTGATTTTAGGCCAGCCTACCAGAGCTGATATGAGGTACTATCTTCACCCCGCAAAACAGCCCACGCTGTGGCATGGCGGGTCACACAGTGCTTTCAGGTCTTTCCAACATCGATCAGACTGTTCTGCCCACAGGCTGTCAGTGAAATACCGTGTGCTATAAGTAATCAGAAAAGTTCTGTTTTTTCCTAATATTTGTCCTACTGCAGACCTTCTGTGAAAAGTAGTTATCGACAGTACATGTGACTATTCACCAGTTTTGGTTAAACTTCTTGACCTTCGCAACTGCTGGCCAGCAGCAGCTGCATAGCCACTCTTTCACTGTTTGTCAGAGGACAAGTTAAGATGATAAAAAGCACTCAAATTTTTTCAAGAGAAGGTAGTCTTTTTCTAAAAAATTGAATGCTTGCTGGAAAATGCCATTCCCCTTTATCTTACAGGATGAAGGAACAATACTTAAAACTTAAAGAATGTAGTCAAAGAGTGAGCTCACTGGAACTGCGACTGCTTAGTTCTTCCTTCTAATCACAGTTTCCTGTTTCAAATGACTAGGGCATATTCATCAAAGCTACGATTAGGACTCTTTCCTTTCCCTTACCAGTGACATTATGTTAAATTGGCCATTCTCATCAAAATCAAGAACAGATTTAACCTGAATGGCCAAACGATTAGTGAGTTGTCCTAAGAAGGAAAAAGCTTGGAAGCAGAGGAACCGAGTTGAAAATACCTTCATCCTTCTGTAGAGACAATCCCTAGATCAGTTTTAGCTTTGTGTTTGCTAAGATTAAGTCAATATTTAGATGTTGGGGGGTTTTCTGCAGTGCAGGATAATTGCAACATGGCAAAAACCCAAAGCAAGCACATGTTGTGCAGCTGGGCATTCAAACTTCCAAACAGGTTTGTGCCCAGGAGCTCACTTTTTGCAGAGCTTCTCTTCTTTAACATGTACTGAGTGCATTTAGGAAAAGCATAGCCAAGCAGTGCACCCAAATCTCTCTAATTTCATGTCAAAACCATGGCAAGCAGGTAGTTTGTCCAACTCCACAAAGCAAAATAAGGTCATACAAATCAACCAACAAAACCTAACCCTTGCTTTACTGGAGAGGGTGCCCGTGTGTCCAGCTGTGCCCGAGCTGAGAGCAATGGACGTGCACGCTGGCTGATCATTTGGAGTGCACCATATTAATATTTTTACTGAGCTTGATGTCTCCACAGTAAGAGTCACAACCCCAGTACAAAACTACCAATCAATTCTCATGCAAGCTGCCAACTAGTTAGAGAGCAAAATACAGATTTCTAATCTTATGTGACAAAACTCTGACCATTTTTTATTTTAATTGCAGATCCAAGGCATGACAGCTTTACCCCCTGACATAGAGAGACCGTACAAGACAGAACCAGTAATATGCAGCTCATGCCCCTGTTTACATTGCAGGTTATTCCTCACTCTGTTGTTTGTTGTACATGTCACAGCCAGGACCATAGGAAACGTTGGACCCTTTGTATAATAATTTTTATTCATTTGTGTTCTGTATGCCATACAAGTTCTGATGTGTTTGCACTGTTGCTATTGTAGATTTATTTTTTTACATATTAATAAACTAAATTTGCCAGTTCGAAATAAAACGTGTTCTTCCCCTGAAGTTTTTTGGTTTTCAATGTAAAGTATGTATAAAACACAGTAGGTACACTGGCATGTTACATATCGAAATCTTTTCCTGTGCCGTTTTGTTACACTTTATCCTGGCTCTTTCACGTGGTGTTTTCAAAAATGAACTATGTATATGGGTAAAATTAATAAACTAAAAGCAACTTAGTTAACCACATTCAACCTGGTGTGCACTGTGTTGTTTTGTCTTGGTTCTTGACATCTGCAGATTATTAAATTATCGCTGTATGGAGAGGTTCTTGCAGACGCATGTTTGGGCATGTCTGACTGACATGTGCCATAAAGCTACAGGAAAGATTCATTTAGGGAGGACATTCAGTGTGTTTCTTTTGTCTTAAGGTATTTGTACAGCGACTAAAGCTTTGGTGAGCGGTGGGCACGCCTTTGCTCGATTGATATGGATAGCAGTAGCAATTAAAAAATCTATCTCTGACACACACAGGAACCAGAATACGAGCCTGCCCAGGGCCTATTGTTAGCACATGCTGAGCATCACGAGAGGCCAAAATGTTGATTAATAGGTTATTTTTGTGTCTCTTGTGTACAATTTTTATTTGCTTATTTATTTGGAAACCTGCAACTATTTTACTCGGCGTTGGCAGGAAAGTATCCCCAAAAGATACCTGGTTTTTTGCTTCCCAATGAGATTGTGCAGTAGAAACATTCAAAAGCCCCCTTATTTTCATAGCCACACTGCAGTTACAGTAAACTATAGCTTTTCCACAGCACAGTATAAACTTTACTGGAGGTTGGCTATAAAAGTAAGATGGTTTGGATGTTGAGAGTACTTCCCTGACCACTGACTACAGCTGATCCCTCTACTACAACTGACTTCCACAGGGTTGGTTACATAGGGACTTTGTTATGCACATTTTATGTCATTGAGTAATGTGATGAGTCCAGAGCGGATCAAGAATGTGACTGAGCTGAGATAAACTGGTTTTCTGAACATTTTTATTCATTGACCTCTAATGACTGATACCTGTCTGTGCAGTTGCACCTTTTAATAAGGGCAGGCTGTTCTGATGCTTAGAAATCAATAAGAAGGAAAATAAGGAGAGGATGTAGGAACTGTCTTCTCTGAATTTGAGAAGTGAGAAGGAAAGCGTCACAAAGCTGGTAAGGGTCCTTTGTGGGTAGCTAAGTGACAAGGTGTGTGATAATCGACACAGAAGAGAGGCACTGAAGCACCTAATATCTCAAGTAGAGATGAGAAAACTGATCAAGTATAGATTAATTTGCTAGAAGCTATAACAATCTCCTTATAAAATTTATGCATAAAGGGCGTTTAAGATGAGCCATGAAGGCAGAGGTTTACAGGGCCGACTAAATCCTCCTGATGCTGCAGTCTGCGCGCGGGAAAAAGTAACTCCTACCAAATCCTGGGAAATTTCTTCACCATTGCTGGGCAGCTGTCTGCTCTAAATAAAGCTGGACAGTGGTATGTTCTGCCGTCCTTCCCTCTGGTGCTGGATAGGTGAGGAAAAGGTGTACGCCAAATACAGTATGGGCTTTTATTTGTTAAAAGCCTGAAGTTTTAATAAAGAAATTTACCTATTTAGGTGTCTCCTTCCTGCCAGCAGAAGAGCTATGCTTTTCTGTTCCGTGTTCCTGAATAGACCTGGTTGAAAATTGAAAAGCAACTAATGGTTATGGTGAATTATAGGCAGAAAAATCTTCTGAGTGATCATTTGTACCGGTCTGTTCTGAGCGTGAAAAGCTAGGGCATCCTCCAGCTAAAATACCGCAGAGTCCGGGGTGCATCTCATCCTAGAAGCAGTCACCAGGAGCCCCGGCCCTTCTTACACTTAAACCTTCTGCTGAAGTGGGCATGTATGAACAGCTTTGGGTCAGGGAGAGAGGGGAAAAATAAGGGGGAATGAAATAAGAGCATTTGTGTTGGACAAGGGAGCCCTTTGACGTGCAATGCTGTCTCTCATTTGCTAACAGACGTGGGCTACTGGCGTCAGTCCTGTGTCGACTTGGTTTGCCACAAAGATAAAGTAGATCTGGGGTTCTTTTCCATTCACTTGGCTGTTCTCTAATTTTATGCAGTTTCTTATCTACAGGGATTTCCTTTCCATGGGCACCCGTCCTAAAAACATGTGAACAGATGGGTGTTTGTCATTGCCATCCAGTATGCCACGAGATGAGGTAAAGCAAAGCTGGCTCAGAAAGGATGTCTGTGAGAGATAACCACCAGTGTATCAGGAAGGCTTGCTGTAGACACTGAAAGTTCATTTTTGTTTAACCTGCAACTGTTTTATGATTTCTGGAGGAATGGAAAGGAAAATTTTGCTTCACAGGTAAATAAAGACTGGTGATAGAGTTCTGGGCTATTTCCAGCGAAAAGCAGCCAAAACAAATGTGAGCATATTACATTATTAAAGAAACTTAAAATAAGAACCCAAATAAAGGTGAAAGTCTGAAATTGTCAAAAATTCAAAGCAAGGCTGAAGGTGAGAAATACCAGGAGCTAACTCTATGCCACTGAAGGAAAAACAGGTGGGACAAACAGATACCTAGTCACACTGCACATCAGAAAGCTCTTAGGCACAGATTTCTATGGTTTTCTTTCAATATTGTGCTATGCTAAAGCATATTTTCTTGCATTGTATTGCTACCCAGAGCTTTCGTAATAGTTACAGTTAAAAGGATATACAGTAAATACTGTTTTCAAGCAAACCAGGGTAGAGGAGGTGTTGAGTATACACTGGAAAATCAGTGAGTTAGGGATGATGAGCACAAAACAACTAAGTATTGCCATTCAAAGCTTGTTCAGTGTGAAGAAACGTGTCGAGTTTCTAGGGAGAAGCTAAATATATTAAATATTTTAGTGGGATAAGGAGTTGCATTCTGGAATAGCAGTGGAAAATCCCATTCTCCTTAAATCAGGTCCCCCATACAATGGTCTAGCTGCCTGTTACTTGTAGACTGTCTATAAATATACTGTTAATACTATTGGATCCTTTTTGGTTTTGTTACTTACTCATTATGAATCTTCTATTTAATGAATATATGGGTCTTCTCAAATATTCACATTATCTGAATCAACAGCCATTTGGGACTTTGCCTCTGTGTTGCAAAACCAGGATGCAGAAGACTGGAAAGGGACCATTGGAGTTTATGGAGCTCTTTGCTTTGCCCCAGCAGAGGAGGGTTTCATTCTCTGTTCGGATATCCCATCCACGAGGCCCATTGTCTCTGCATTGTGGTGGCATCTAGGCTGGGTGTGCATGTGGACCAACACAAGGGTGACAAGCAGAGCCGCAAACGGTGGGAGTGCATCTGCAAGGGCTGGAATTAAGCCCTTTCACTGGAGAGGTCTGGCTTGGTAACTGGGCTAGCTGGTTAAAAAGAGAGACTTGTGTGACCATATTATCCCAGATGCTGAAAAGGCACAAATTTAATAAATAAAAGCTAGCAGAAACACTGGCCTCATTCTCCTCTCTCCTCCCTTCATACAGAAAGTGACTATTTTTAGACCAATTATTACTTCTGGAATGTTTAAGAATTTCCACTCCTTCCGCTCTCTGCCTCTTGTTTCTGATTTTTGGTACAGCCCTGTCCTTGCATGTGAGAAAGAGATAACAAACTTATACTCACTCTAAACCTTTTAGCAGAGAGGAAGGCTCTGAGAAGCTGTGACACAGAGAGCTCTTCTAGGCTGCTTCCTCCATCCTCATGGAGGTTTCCTTAGGCCATGGGTACCCCTGGGAGCATCAGCCTCCTCGAGACCAGTGTCCTGCAGGCACACCGAGCCTGGCACAGGTTGACCAAAGAGGTTTTTTCTTCTTCAACCCCTGCAAAGTGCTTGTGGAGCAGGTGCCCCCCCCTGGCGACCAAAACCTAAAGCCTGGTGCTTAGTGCAGTCACCTAGGATAAAGGTGTGGACCTAAGTTATGTTTCTACACCAAATCTAGCACAGTAGAGTATTTTCCCAGACTAAATTCTTAGTTTTGTGGTAACTCCAGGTTGCAGGAAGACTGTAAGATATCAGGTGAACATAAGATGATTTAATAGGTCTAAAAATGTGACAGTCTGCTGGCCATTTTAGGATGAATTACTGCCTCCT